>NW_020291934.1:226742-247998 GCF_003184865.1 Aspergillus homomorphus CBS 101889 | reverse complement strand
AGCCATTGCGCGATCACTCATCTCGGCTTCTTCTTTGTGCCTGCGCATATACTCAAGCTCCCACGTGAGATCTGCGGACGATGTTCGCCGATGAATATATGGAGAGGAAATGTCGTCTGGAGAGCTTGACTGCTCATGGTTGAAGGTACCTTCTTCTTCTTCTTCTTCTTCTTCTTCTTCTTCTTCTTCTTCTTCTTCTTCTTCTTCTTCTTCTTCTTCTTCTCTGTCAATAGCGAAATGATCGACGGGTTGGTGATCTTGTTCGTTTGGAAAGGCTGCCAGCGCTTGTTCCTTCAACTGTTTCTCTACTGTAATGACTGCGATGGCCGAGAGGTAATCGGAACAATCATCCTGAGAGCCAATTCGTGCCGTAACATTGGCACTGTTTTTTTGCTCTAGCCTGTGAGGTGATACAAATGATGATGCAGGTGCTGACGGGGTATCAGATGTCTCGGATGTCTCGCTACAGCTAGAAGGGATTGCAGGAAGGTCAGGAATTCGAAAGGAGTGTCTTCTTGTCTCTTGGCGCTGGTGCAAGGTCATGTATGAGAAACGGGATTCAGGTGTCATGTGCCTGTGGTTGAGTGTAGCCTTGCCGACCGCGGTAGTGATGCTTGGAATTTCTCCTATCACGTTCAAACTGCGTCCTTCCCTGAGGGTTGTATGAGTGGCGTGGATTCGACGGAATGAGCGTTTACCTGTTTCCATGAGCTGAGGTGCAAACTTTCTGGGTCTTGATTGTTTTGCAGGGTCGGATTCATTGGTGGATGAGTTCGGTCCAACAAAAGCATGCCTGCTGAGTCTAGCGGAATCCCCCGATGCTTGCACGTTCGAGTCGTGTAAATCAACTACTGCTTTGTTCTGAGCTAAGCATGTCGTTTGCGCAGTATCACAGCCCGGGTCATGTTGTCCTGCTGTATCATCATGGAATACCATAGCATTTTCCCCTGGTGTTGACTTTATGCTGCGAACACCCGAGCATTCGTGTCTCGCTGGTTGGGCTCGTCCAGGATGATTGTCTAGATGGACTTCCCTGGAAGTACGTGATGATGTTTCAACAAGCTCAGGTCGAAATCTTCTCGTTTTTCTTTGGGGGTTTTGGATTTGCTGAGGCATGGGATCAGCGTCCTTCAGACCCAGAATTGAAAGTAGTATGATGGATTTTTGGAGTCTCCAGGAAGTATAAGCTCTCGTGCCTTCTTAAGGAAGCAATGCTTGTGTCATGTTAGTGTGGTAGATGATATAATGAAAATTAAGCAATACTTTACTGTATGAAACTCATGAATTCAATATTGATGGGGTCAAGATGACAGATCTGGAATATTACAGACAGTTGTCATATATTTTGTGTTGCGTACTTTAGTTGTTTGATTTGAGACAAAGCTTTGCAGCTTTGTTCCCTGCCACAATGTGGGTAAGTGTAGGTAGATAAATTTAGGTGGCGCAATTGTTCAGAAGGTGGACTGATAGCGCTATCTACTCTGTACAAGCGGGGTCACATAAGTATGTGGGCAATTATCCAGTACAATGTGTTTCTCTTATCCAGGAAATTTTTGGGTTCGCAGCTCCTGCAGGGTCATGATTTGGTATAATTAACGTCAGAAATTATTGAGCTACTTCTAAGTTCAAAAGATTTTCTATTGTGACAATTTCGGATGGTGTGCTATTCTGCTATTTTAAACTACCTCAGCAAAGCTCAGGCCATTCTCATGATTATATGATTTATAAATGTATTATTTATTTTGTATACTAATTTCAGCCCATCAAGGGGCCCTGGACTTAGCTTGATTATTTATGAGTATTGTTGTATCCGGTCTTAGGCAGAAGATCTATGACGAATGACAAGGTTGATTCATTGATGATTCTGTATGCCTTACTCCAGGCAATTAAATACATGAAGGTCAAATACACAATACAAAAGAGGAAGGCGGAAGCCATGAGGTTGGAGCCACCAGGCTGCTAGCTAGCAGCCCTGCGGTGCCTGTCACAAGTAAAGTATTTAAAATGTGAGGCTTATAGAACAGTCATACTACAAGCTGTAATAAAAGTCTAATAGCTAAGCTGAAAGAGAAATAAGTAAGAAGATTAATGAAGAGAAGAAAACCCAGGGATTATATTATAATTTATAATTTTATTTATTATTGTTTTTAAAGTTTTGTAAATCTAACTAGACTATTTTCTAAATTTTTTAGTTATTAAAAATATTTACTAAGAATTCTAGTACTGATTCTTGTTATAAAAATCATTTTTATTATTTATTTATAGAGTAGCTTAACCTAACTGTTATATCTTAACCTTAATCTGATCTTAATCTAATAGTTAGGTTAAGATATAAAAATCAGATTAACTATAAATATAATAGTTAATTATAATTGATTATTATATCTAAATTAGATAAAAATTAGATAGAACTTAAATAGAAATTAGATAAAATTAGATAAAATTAAACAGAATTAGATATAAATTAAGTAAAAATTAGATAGAAATACTCTGTTTAAATCTATTATTTTTTTAATAAACTTAATTATTAAGAAATTTAATCTATAGGTTAATTACTAGTTAATCTAAATAAAAATATATACTTTTTATATCTAACTATTAACCTATAGTTAGGTATAAAAATTTTGATTAACCTGATCTAACCTAGCTGTTAGCCACTCTACTTATTTATTATAGTGGTTGATGGCAAGGCTAAGTAAGTAAATAAAAAAATAATTAGAAGAACTCTGAGGAATAGTTAAAACTTAAAAATTTAATAATCTTTTATTTAAAATAATAAAAAGATAGAATAATAAAATCTTAATTTAAACTAAGAATTGTTATATATACATGTCTAAGAAGATTTATATTCTTATAGAATAATATTATGTATATAAATAATAATAGAATAGTAATGTTAATAAATTAAAAATAAAAGAATATTATTATAGAAACAGAAGAAATAGATCTGAACTTTATAAAAAGATTAATACAAGATAATATAGAAGTTAGAAAGATAAAAACATAAAGGGTTTAATAAAATAGATTATTAATAGTTTTAATTATAATATTTATTATAGTGGATAATAGTAAAAGCTGAGAAGTTATTACAGAAGTAAGGAAAGATTATATATAAGCTTTATAGATTAAGGTAGGATAATATAGAAATTAGAAAAATAAAAAAATCAATAGATTAATTAAAAGTTTTCTTAGTAGTCATAAATATAGTATTATAGAAATAATAGAATACAGATATTCTAGAATATTATAAATACTAATATTTTAAAGAATAAAAATATATTATCATAGGATATTAAATATATAAGGAAAACAGAAGACAGAATTTTCAAAATAATAAATATAAAATAAAAAAGTAATTAAAAAAATAATAAAAAAAGATAAAATATAGTTAGGAATATACTTTAAAATATTTATTAAATTTATAAATAAGTCTTTTATAATAAAATCTTAACTCTTATCTATTTATAATATTTAGATTTATATTCTAATTAATAAGTAAGATACTAAATAATAGAAATGTGAAAATAATTATATAAAATAATATATTTATCTAGAATTACTAATATTTTCTAATGATTATCTTAATTAAAAAAATATTTCTTAATAATATATAGTAATTTGATTAAAGTTTTACTATATACATCCTCTCCAGAAATAGATTTTAATTAAATAATAAATATAATTAAATATATTTTTTATATATTTAAAAATTAAAAATAATATATACACTTTCTAATAATTTTAAAAACTAGAAAAAGGTTTATATATTATTATATTAACTTGATTTTATTATTTTTAATAGTAAAGATAATTTATTTTTTATATAAAAATATATATATATATATAATTACTAGAATATAAAATAATAAATTTATATTTTATATTAATAAAATAATAATTTTTTATATCAAAATAGAAACTAAAGTCTTAGATAATATTAAGATTAGTATTCTTAATAAATAAACTAAAATGGTAACTCCTATTTTTAAATAATTAGATTTATAGAAAATATTTTTAATAATACTATTTTTAATAAGAGTATCTTAGTATATAGAAGATATTTATTAATAAAATAATAAATAAACTTTATCCTATTAAAAAGGCCTTTAATTAAATAGTAGAATTAATATAAAAATATTTTAAATATAAGATAATAATTATGTAAGGACTAATATTCTTACAACCTTTGTGATAAGCTTATCACAAAGGAACATTAACTACCCCTGCAAGAAGAAGATAAGAGATCACGTGAGAGACTAGGCAAGTAGCTGTGACCACCACACAAGTAGCAGCTACCCACAAGAATAGGAACCAGTGATAATACTTTAAGGCAATACAATACTACCTTTAACTCTCACAAGGGATATTTATTTATCATACTATTTCACCCCTTAGTCCTTATAAATTAATATAATATATTTCTTATAAAAGTATTTAGGAATGAATTTATATGTATAATAATTAATAAAATAATAAATAATTTTATTTTATTTAAGTTATTATACAATATATTATAATTTTAATTATTTTAAATTATATATTTAGATTAATTACTTACTTATAAATATATGGTTATAAAACAAAACTAATAAATTTATAATTTATTAAACAATTTCTTTTAGATTACAGATATATATTATATATTATAGTTATATATAAATATTATAAGTATATTTTAATTATATTTTTAAAAATATTATATAATAACAATATTCTATTACTCTACTAATATTTTAAAGTATTCTTTAAATATATTAATTTTCTTAATAAATTTATTTATAAATATAAGACTTTAGTTATTTCTATATTTGATAGAAAATATGATTATAAAATCTATAATTAAATTATAAAAAGTTTAACTATAAGAAAAGACTAGAATATTTTATATAAATAATATTTATATATATTATTTCTATAATCTATAAATTTAATAAATAATTATATTATTAAATTTGATAATATATTTCTCTATATTCTTGATAATTATGTTTATTATAAATAATATAAAAATTATTTTTAATTGGTAGATATAGAATATATGCTTAGGATTTTCTAATAAAATATAATTATTATTCTTTGTAAGAATTAAGAGGTAAAATATTATAATAGATAAATATCCTTTATAAGAGTTAAAGATAATATTATATTATCTTAAAGTATTATTACTAGTTTCTTATTTTTACAGGTGACTACTATTTATATAATAATTATAATTATTTATCTAATCTTTTATATAATCTCTTACCTTATTTATATAGAAGTAGTTAATATTTTTTATAATAAACTTATTATAAAAATTATAAGGATATTAATTTTTATAATTATTTTTTTAGAAGATAAGGCTAGAGTTATATTTATAATATATTATTAAAATATATTTCTAGTAAACCTGTTTCACAGAAAAATCTAAAATAATAAAAAAATAATTATCTTTATAATTAATATCTTTTTATATAGATTATTATATAATTATTTTATAAAAGTTCTTATAATTTTTTATATAATTCTAATTTTTTAAATTATCTATTAACTTTCTTCTTATAAATACTGTTTTATACAAGAAAAAAATAATATTATTATTTCTTTAAATTTCTTTTTTAATAATTATAATCTATTTTTAAAAAATCTAGTAAAGTTATTCTTATAAAAAGAAAAACTATTTTTATAAAAAGAATCTTTTTTTTCTTAATTAAAGTTTTTTTCAATTTCTAAATTTTCTTATCTTTTTCCTGTTTTTTATTAGTAAATATTATAAAAGTTTTTGTTATATATAAAATCATTTTCTTTTATCTTTATAGATATATATCTTATTTTCTTTATAAAATATCTTTTTTTTATTTTTTATAAAATATTATATAACTTTTTATTATAAGATATTCTTCTTAAGATTTTTTTATAAAATCCTATTTTCTAGACTCTTATATAATTCTTTATTTTATTAAAATTATCTTTATATTCTATAAAATATAAATTCTAATTATTACTATTTTTCTAGATTTTTATAAAAATATTATTATCTAATAAATAGTCTTGTATTTCTAATTTTAATTAGATTATTTATTCTATAAGTAGAGTAGCTTAACCTGATTATTATATCTTAACCTTAATCTAATCTTAATCTAGTAGTTAGGTTAAGATATAAAAATCAGATTAATTATAAATATAATATTTAACTATAATTAATTATTATATCTAAATTAAGCAGAATTAAATAGAAATTAAGAAGAATTAAGCAGAATCAGATAAGATTATATATAAATTAGATAAGAATTAAATAGAAATATTTTATTTAAATTTATTATTTTTTTAATAGATTTAATTACTAAGAAATTTAACCTATAGATTAACTATTAATTAACCTAGATAAAAATATATTTTTCTTATATCTAATTATTAACCTGCAGTCAGGTATAAAAATTTTGATTAACCTAACCTGACCTAGCTGTTAGCCACTCTATCTATAAGTTTTGTTTATTTTTATAAATCTTTTAAATATTGTTGATGACAGTTAATACTGCCGCCCGTCACTGCCTTCAGGCATGATGTCAAGCGGCTGATATTCCGCCTGCTTGTTTGTTCGATCTTCCTTACTTTATTAATTCATTAATTCTCATGATTGACTTATTTATTCCTACGTATATTCGTACTGTACACACACTCTTGCTCTGACAAATATTTACTAATTTAAGTAATTTATTACTACTACTATTACTATTAATATTTATTATTTAATTTTAAATATTATTACTATTATCTTTTCTTTTATTAGATTATCTTTAAATGAAATTAACTTATCCCCAGCCCTTACTTTTATAATACTTATTATAAATAATTTCTTATAAAAGTCTTTTCTAGTATTATAATTAACTTTAATATTATAATTTTTTATTATAATTAGTTTTATATTTCTAGTTTCTATAGTTACTTGTTTATTTTTAATTCTTATTCTTTTTATTAGTATCTTAAATATTTTGTAATTTCTTATAATCTTTCTTCTTTTTTATAGTATTTTACTTTTCTAGAATAAAATTATATAATATATTTTAAAAAAATAATATATAAACAGTTCCTGTAATTTGGAATTCTTTAATAATAATTTTTTTTATTTTTTATAGATATATCTAAAATAGTCTAGAACTAATTAATATTATATATATAAATTATTAATAAAAAATAAAGTATTTTATTCTTTATTAAACTATCTTCTATAATCTGTTTAATAAAAATTTAAAAAATAATATTTAGTATATTATTTAATCTTTCTTATAAAATAAAATAATATTCTATATCTAATTATAAATAAATATAAATTTAACTATCTATTATATATTTAATTATATATATTAAATAATTAAAAATATTATAATTAATTATTTAAGCCCAGCTCTGTAAAAATATTCTTATAATTTAAACTAATAAATAATTATTATTTAGTTAAATATTGTTGGATCTGGTAACAGAAGATATATAACTTATAGTAAGATTAATTAATTAATTAATAATTATATATATTATATCCAGGCTTTAAATATATAAAGATTAAATATATAATATAAATAAGAAAGATAAAAATTATAAAATAAAAATTACTAGATTATTAACTAATAATTCTATAATATTTATTATAGAATAGTCTTCTTATCTTTAAATTATTTATAATTTAAAAAGATAAAAAAGGATAAACAGAATAAAGAAAAATATAAAAAAAAATAAAAAAGAATAAATAAAATAAATAAATAAAAAGATTTATATATCTTTATTAAAGAAGTAATTATTAAATTATATATTTTTATTAGATAATAATTTATTATTAATACTAGTAGTTAAATTATTTATTATAAAGTAAAATATAAGATTAGTATTAGAATTAAAAATATTAATTTTATTAATAATATTTTTAATAATATCCTAGAATATATTAAAAAGAATAATAATTTTCTTAAAAGTATTTTTAATATTATTTATTATTTTATTTATTTACTATAAAAACAGAGTAGCTAATATAGTATTTATTTTAAAAAAATCTATTATTAATTATTATATATTTTATTATATTTTTATTATTAGTTTTTTTAATAAAAAAAATAATTAATACTAGAAGTAAGTAACAGTTAATATTATAATATATATAATTTTTTATATTATCTAATTAAAGGCCTTAGATAAGTATTTTATAATAGAGACTAATTAGTTTATTTTTAAAAAAGTTATTAGATTTTTCTTGGAAGTAGGGATATAAATTAAAATACCTAATCTGTTTTTTATAAAGAAGTTCCTCGGCCTGCGTCAGTATTATGGATGTCTTTGGTGGGCCCTGCACGTCACGTAATCAACTGTATCACCATATCCCTTGTGTCCGCGACGACGCAGATACATGGAAGGCAGATGCAGGCAGTAGGTATGGAGATGGCGCTCAGGATGGTGAGAATAGTAAGAATATTGTATTAGAAGATATATCTAAGGCTCTAGTCCCTATATTAAAGAATAAAAACACTAAGACCCCAGTTACTAAGATAGAAACTCTACTAATCTAAGTATTATAATCTATAAATAAGAAGCCTAAAGTAGATTTTATAATATAAAAAATAAAAATATAGGATTTAAAAATACAGGATAGAGTTTTTTCTAAGAATAAGTTTTTTAAGAGATTAGAATATTATTTAATATATTCTCTTAAGCTATTAAGTACTAATATAATTATATTATTATTTTTATTTTTATATCTAGTCTATATCAAGCTGCCTATTATAGAGATACTAGTAGTTCTAATATTATTAAATATTCTTATTTCTACTTATTATAAAAAAGATATTAATATTAATATTTTATATATTTAGTATACTGCTATAACCAGAGTAAATCTTAATAAAAAAATTAATCTTAGATTAATTTATTTTAATATAAACTATAATTTTATTTTAATTAGTAAAGTCTTTATATTTATAATTAAAAATATTAAGTTTTATTCTATTAATAAAAATATTAAAATAACTAGTATTAATTTAAAATATATTATTATAAAGTATATACTACTATAAATTTATTTTTTATATTTATATATAATATTTTTAACTACTAATATTTCTATTAAGCTACTAGATAATAAAACTAAATTTAATTATATTATTATATATATATTTATATTTAGTAATCCTAAGTTTAAGATAGATATATTTATTAGTATAGATATTATTAAATAAAAAAGATTTTACTAGATTATAATTATTAATATATCTACTTAAAGAAATATAATAATTTATTTATAAATATATAAATCTAAATTAAAAAATATATTAATACTTTAGTATATTCTACTAAATATATTATAATATTTTCTTATAATATTATTTATATTCTAATTAAGATAAAAACTATATTAATAAAAGATATAAATTATATTTTTAATCTATATTATAATTAGATTTAATAATCTATTTTTATTTTATAAATTCCAGTTTTTTCTTTATTTAAATAATTAATTATATATCTAAAAATATAGTTATAATTAAATATATATAATTAAATATTATTACAGATAATAAATATATTATAATATATTATATATAAAATAATATAATTAAGTTTATACTTATAAATTTTTGTAATAAATATAATTTAGATATATTATCTCTAAATTTCAACTTTTATAATCTATTTTTTTTTAATTATTAGTAGTATAAGTATATAAAATAATTATTTTAATAAAATATATATTATATATATATTAAGAATTAGTTAATATAACTAAAGTTTTTATAATAAAAATTATAAATATACTAGATATTAATATATTAACTATAAAGCTAAAAACTAAAAAATTATATTTATTTAAAAATTCTTAATCTTTTTATATTATAGATCTTATATTTACTAATTTTATTATATATTATAAAAATAATATTATAATATATAATAAAGATATAAATTAAGTTTAATATTTTAAAAAAATATTTAATAAATATAATATCTGGATAATACTAGATAAATTTAATATTAGTATAATTAATATTTCTAAGAATTAATAACTTAAGATCTTTATAAAAAATAATAATAGTAAATTTTTTAAGTTATATATATATTATATTAATATTAAAAATTAAGATATAATTAATATAATATTTATTTTTTTATATAATTAAAATAAAATATTTTATACTACCAGTTATTACTTTATAGTATATTTAGTTTTTATTATTTAAAAAATAATTATTAATTTAATTACCGGTAAATATAAGATTAAAAAATATATAATTATTAATTTTTATAAAATAAATAAATATATAATTTCTAATCTATACTTAATACTTTTTTAAAATAATATTATCTAGATATTAATTAATTATATTTATATTATAATAATAAATATTTATAAATATTTCTATTAATAATATATTAAATAATTTTACTATAATTATTTTACTATTATAATATATTATAATTAAAAAATCTTTTATATTATTATTATAAATTTTATTAACTTAATATTTTATATCTAGAAATAAATAAATCTTAATTTTAAAAAAAATTATATATTTTATTATATATATATTAATAATTTAGTTATTATATCTTATAGTTTTAATAAATATATTAAATATTTATATCTTATTTTTAGATAATTATAAAATATAAATATTAAATTTAAATTTATAAAAATATATATTATTTTTTTATTAGTCTAGTTTTTTAATTAATAAATAAATAATTTTAATTTTATTACTCTAGTTAATAAACTAATAACTATTTACTTTTTTAAATTTTTTTTTATATTTATTATATTAAAATATTACTTAGATATTACCAGCTACTTATATTATTATATTTTTTAATATATTATATATATATAATTATTCTAAAATAAAAAAATATAATTTCTTAAATAATTATTAAATTAAAAAAATAAAATTTGTAAAATATATTCTATTAAAATAATATAAATATTTATTAAAAAAAAGATTATAATATTTAAAAATCTCTAAACTAAATTTATTAATAATAAAAATATTTATAAAATTAAAATATTAATATATTTTTAATTTAAGTATTAATTATATATTAATTTTAATATTTTTTATTAAAAATATAGTATAGTTCTATACTATATTAATCTAATAAAAATTTATAATAATTTTATTAAACTATTTTCTTATATTTAAATATAACTAATTTTATTTTTAAATTATATTTTTATTTTATATAAATATAATTATTAGTTAATTAAGCTTAAGATTTTTTATCTTATCTAAATATTTTATAAAATTAGGTATTTTTTAAAAATAGTCTATATACCTATAATTATCTATATAAATTATATAAATATAATTAATTTTATATAGAAAACTATATTTAATATAATAATATTTAAATATCTAAATCTCTATTTTATTTATATATTATAGTATATATAATAATATTACTTATTTATATATTATAAATCTAATAATTTAAATAATTTAATTAATATTCTATTTTATTTTTCAGCTAAAGATATTCTATATATATTATTTAATTTAAATAATCTTTTTAAAACTGATTAGATATTTATATTTAAAATATAAATTATTCTTTTACTAATTTATATATATAAAATTATTAAATATTTTATATTAGTTATAGTTCTATCTAAAAATTTTAAAATAAAAATCTAAATAATATATTTTAAAAATATATATATTTTAAAAATTATTTATATTTTATAAATAAATACTAAAATAATATTTTTATATATTTTTAAAAATAATAAACTTTTTTATATATTTAAAAATATATCTAGAGATAATAATATAATATATTAAAAATAATAAATCTATATTTTATAATTTTTATTTAAAAAATTATTCTAGATAGTATATAACAGTAATAATTATTAAAATTTTAAAAAATATTTTTTAATTATTAATAGACTTATACAATATTAAAACTATATATTATTTTATAAATATATTAAATATTATTTCATATATCTATTTAATAAGATCTATTAATATAAGGTATATAATAATTTATAATTAATTATCTTTATTATTATATTATTTTATATATTAATAATAGATTTTATTATTAATCTTCTACTAATTTAATATTTTCTTATATTTAATCTAAAAAATATTATAAATTCTATTAATAAAATTATATTTAATAAATATAATTAACTTATAATTTTTATTAATAAATTTATAAAATATATTAATTTTATATTTAATTATATTATTTAGTCTACTACTCTATAAAAATATTATTTAATTATATATTTATAAAAATATAAGTAAAGCCTTTCTTAAACTTTTATTTTTAATAAAGATATTTATTTTTTTAATAATTTTTAATTTAGAATATTTAAAAAACTTAATATCTAATGATATTATTCTATAATATAATATTTATAAATAGATAATTAAATAGAATATATTAATTAAATAATTAAAATTATATTCTAGTATATATATATATATAATACTACTATATAAAATAAATTATTTATTTATTTTAAATTATTAATATTATTTTATTTTTCTAAATTTAGTTATTAAAACTAGTTTATATATACTAATATTTAATATAAATCTTTAAATTTTATAATCATTTATTTAATATTTTTTAATTAGCTAATATTTTAAGATATAACTTAATATTAAAAAAATATATAAATTTATAATAATTTAAATAAAATATATTTATAATTAAATTTATCAGTTTATAAAATTTAATATTAATAATAAAATATATTTATATTTTTATAAAAACTATAACCTGTTAATAAACCAGATAAAATTTAAAATTATTAAAAATAAATTAAATTAATAATATACTAGTCTACTTATAGTCTTAATTAAAGTTAATTATCTAATATATAAATTTAAATTATTTAAGATCTAGTAAATCTATTTTATTATTTTTATTACTTAACTTAAATTTACTTTTAAAAATAATAATTTATAAAATTATACTTATATATAACTACTAGAAATATAAAAAAATTATATTAAATATAAAATTAATTTTATTTTTAGTTTTTATTTTATACTAAACTATTTTTATAAAAATAGATTTTATATAATATAATATTTTATATAGTATATTAGCTATAGACTAGAATATAATAAATAAATTAATAAAAATATTTTTAATATTAATAATCTTCTTAGAAATTTTTATATTTAAAATTCTATTATAAAATAATTTTTATTATTATATTATATATTATTACTAGATCTACTTTTATATAATTTTATTTATTTATAATATATCTAGTAATTTTTTTTATTTTTATTTTTTATTTACTTTTTTATCTTCTTTTTTTTATTTTTTTTTCTTTTATTTTTTATTTTTTATATTATTTTTTTTATTTTATTATTTTATTCCTATTTTTCTTTTCTTTCTTATAAATATATATTATTAATATTTTATTTTCTTCTCTTTATTTTTTTATTTATATTTTATATTTTTTATATTTTACTAAAAGTTTATTTAATTTTATATTTTATTCTATCTATTACTGTTTTTCTTTTTATTATTTTTTATTATAATTAGATTTTTTTTAATCCCTAGAATAAGAAAATATATTAAAATAATATTATTCTAATTTTAAGATTAGTATTAAAAAATTTTAAAAATTTAATTAAAGTTTAAAATTATATAAATACTAGAAAATCTACAGCTAAATTTTATAATTTCTAAAAAAATATTAAAAAATAAAAATATATAAAGAGATAAATATAATTAAAAAATATAAATAATCTAATTATTTATAACTAGATTATAAGATCTAATATAATATAAATAATTATTATATAAAATATAATTATTTAATATCTAGATATATCTAGTAACTAAATATTTTCTAAAATCTAATATTATTAAATATAAGATTATATTTATAAAAAAAATTATATATACTTTTATTATATTCTTTATAAAAATATATTTTTAATTTAGATATATAAATATATATTTTATCTAATAATAAAAAAAATTATATATTTTATAATAATATTAAATAAATTTAGAAATTTTAGTTACTACTAAAATAGTAAGATTTTAAAATTTATAAAATTTTTTTAAAAAATATTATTATTAGATATTATCTAATATATCTAAAAGATATTAATAAAATTAAATCTAAAGATATAAAGATTCTAATATTTTTATATTATTAAATATAAAAATATAAATAACTAGAAGATTTTATGTACAAAATATAAAAATACTTTATTCTTATAAATAAATAATATTCTTATATTATAAATTTAATTATAGTTTATATCTATAATAATAAAAAATTAAAGTTAAGTATTATATTACTATTTAATTAATTTATTTTCTTTTTAATTATAACTATATCTAAATCTAAAATATATAAAAAAGATAAAAATATTTTATAACTCTAGTTATTTATAGATATAGAAACTTAGTTAAATAAAATAAATAATTTTATAAATAAATATATAATTTCTCTAGTTTTATTAAATATTTCTATATTTTTATTTACTACTAGTTTTATTATTTTTATTAATACTATTATTTCTATTATAACTAATTTTACTAATTCTATAACTCTAATTATTTTTATCTTTTTTACTATAGTTACTAGTATTAGATAAGACCTATTAAAAATATCTATAATATTAATATAAACTAAGAAACTTCTTTATAAAAAATAGATTAGATATTTTAATTTATATTTCTATTTCTAAGAAAAATCTAATAATTTTTTTAAAAATAAATTAATTAATTTTTATTATAAAATACTTATCTGAGGCCTCCAGCTAAATAATATAAAAAATTATATATATTATAATATTAATTACTACTTATTTCTAGTATTAATTATTTTTCTTATTAAAAAAACTAATAATAAAAATATAATAAAATATATAATAATTAGTAATAGATTTTCTTTTAAAATAAATATTATATTAATTATTTTATTTTTATAGTAAATAAATAGAATAGTAAATAATATTAAAAATATTTTTAAAAAATTATTATTTTTTAATATATTCTAGAATATTATTAAAAATATTACTAATAAAATTAATACTTTTAATTTTAGTATTAATTTTATACTTTATTTTATAATAAATAATTCAACTACTAGTACTAATAATAAATTATTATTTAATAAAAATATATAACTTAATAAATATTTTTTTAATAAAAATATATAAATCTTTTTATTTATTTATTTTATTTATTTTATTTATTCTTTTTTATTTTTTTTATATTTTTTTTATTTTATTTATCTTCTTCTATCTTTTTAAATTATAAATAATTTAGAGATAAAAAAACTATTTTATAATAAATATTATAAGATTATTAACTAATAATTTAGTAACTTTTATTTTATAACTTCTATTTTTCTTATTTATATTATATATTTAATTTTTATATATTTAAAGTCTAGATATAGTATATATAATTATTAATTAATTAATTAATCTTACTATAAGTTATATATCTTCTGTTACCAGATCCAACAATCTGGTAGCATGTCCTGGTTGCTTGAGATGCTGTTCTGACTTCATGTCAGAATAGAAATAGCCAATATTATCAGCCTTTAGGGCTTATATAGATTATATATACTCAGACTGATTACTATATTTTTTATACTCTTCTTTTCTCTTATAATACTTATTTTCTTTATATTTATATTAATCTTTTTACTTTCTTCTATTATACTTATCTCTATTATATTATTTTTACTTATTTTTCTTATATTTTTTATAGTTTTTTATTTATATTTTTTATAATAATCTCTATTATTATCCTACTAGGTTTTAAGAATTATTATATAGTAACTAATATAATATAATTTTATTATAATATTGAATAAGAAAGACTAGGTTATCAGCTATATTATTAGTATAGATTTTATATAATCTTTTTTTTAATAAGTCTACTTCTATTTACTTATTTTTTATATTATTAGTTTCTAGTTATCTATTTTTTATATTATTAAGCTCTATATCTACTAGAGTATTATCTAAGATAATAAATAGTAAAGTTAATAGGGATATTAGTAAGAAAAAACTAAAAGATTCTAAGAACTTAACCAAGGACAGTGACGTGGAAACAGGAAGCAGTGATCCGGGAGACACATACTCATTAAAAGTGTCTCTATAACAGGTGTTATTATTCTTATTATATTTATAGGCATTATTAAGCTTAAGATTATTTATATCTACTTTAGTAAATTTATTAGGTAGTATTTAATTAATAACAGTTTCTCTAGGCTGGGGACTGGATTTATTCTTATCCTAAATAAAAGTCTAGTAAACCTAAATATACTTATTTTAGTAATTTTAAAATTATTTAATACTATTCTTATTCTTTACTTTATTCTATAAATAATTAGTAAAGAGTAGCTAGCTCGGGTAAAAAAACTACTACTATAATTAAAACTATAGATATTATTAAAATTAAGTAGACTATTCTTATCCCAGGAAACTAAAATTATTATTATATTTATTATTATATTACTAATATCTATTAAAATAATTATTATATAGTTTATATCTACTATAATTACTGTAATTACTATTATATTAATAATTATTATATTTATTAAATTATTATTATATTAATTATATCTATACCAGTAGTTTTAAAAATAGTTATTATATTATTTATAATATTTAAAGTTATTACTATAGCTGGTATTACTATAATTATAATTATTAATATATTTAAATTTATTATATTTATAATTACAACTCCTATTATACTAATATTAATTAAAAATATTTTATTTATTATTAAATTAATACTACTATAAATATATTTTACTATTAAAATAAATAAGAAATTCTATTATAATAGTTATTTATATAGATAAATTAATATAAGTAATAAAATCAGAATATAAATATATTTATATAATTAATAATTAATTATATATATTATCAATAAAAAAAGATTTATAGTCTTAAATAATATTCTAAATAAAAATCTAAATTAATTAGCTTTAATATATATTTATCTAATTATATTTAGATATAGCTTATAAATAACTTAAAACTTATATAATATCTAATTTAAAATAAAAATAAAGATCTTTAAGAATCTCTGCTTCTAAAAATATATTAATATATATATTTTTCTTATAATTACTAAGAAACAGATACTAGTTAAATATAATTCTATAAAAATAATTAATTAGATTAGTATAGATTATAGATTCTTAATATATATAGATTATATTTTTAACTTTATTAATAAAAAGATTAATATTCTTAAAATATATAATATATTCTAGCTACTTAAAATACTGTTTTAATTTTATATTAAAATAAAAATAATTAATATTATTAGTTTTTAGAATTTATATAAATTATATATATTTAGACTAGTTACTATATTTTTTATATTCTTCTTTTCTCTTATAATATTTATTTTCTTTATATTTATATTAATTTTCTTATTCTCTTTTATTATATTTATTTTTATTATACTACTTTTACTTATTTCTCTTATATTTTTTATAGTTTTTTTACTTATATTTTTTATAATAATCTTTATTATTATCCTGCTAGGTTTTAAGAGTTATTATATAATAATTAATATAATATAATTCTATTATAATATTAGTAAAAAAACTAGATTATTAATTATATTATTAATATAAATTTTATATAATCTTTTTTTTAATAAATTTATTTTTATTTATTTATTTTTTATATTATTAATTTCTAGTTATTTATTTTTTATATTACTAAATTTTATATTTATTAAAATATTATTTAAAATAATAAATAATAGGGCTGACAAGAGTATTAATAAAAAAAAATTAAAAAATTCTAAAAACTTAATTAAGAATAGTAATATAGAAACAGAAAATAATAATTTAAAAAATATAAATATTCTTAAATTAAAGATATTAGAGAAGTTTAAGAATTTAAAAAAAAATCTAGAAACTAAAAAGAGAAATCTAAAATTTAAAAAAGAATAAAGTCTTATATTAAGAAAAAATAAGTCTTTTAGTTTAATAAATTTATAAGACTTAGATACAGAAGATACTAATTTAGAAAATATTAATTTAGAAGATATTAATCCAGATTTAGTAGACTTAATACTCTAAATTAAACTTTTAAAAATAAAAAAATTAAAGATAGATTAATATAATATAATTAAAAAAATATAAAAGATAACTATATAAAAATACCTTAATATTTCTAGTATTTAAATATTTTATATATATAGTCTTAGTCTAGATATTTCTAGAAACAGATCTTTCTATAATAAATCTAAAAAAAATAAAGATATATTTCTAGTAAATTTAAATTTCTAAATAATAATTCTTAACTTAGTAGTTTATAACTCTAGTTTATCTTTTTATATTATTAAATAATTTAAAAATATATTTATCCGGCTTCCTACTCAGGATTAAATATAATCTAAAAAACTAATTAAATATAAATTAAGAAAAAATTAAGAAAATAACTAGTAAATAAAAACTAATTCTATAATAAGAAAATTAGTTAAATAATAGAATTTCTATATAATTTTATTAATTATAAAATAGTTAATATTCTAGTTTAATAAATATAGAAATATAGTCTACTTTAATATTTTTATTATATATACTATATAAATAATATAATATATAGTATTATTATCAAGTTAATAAACTAGAAAAATATTAGATATACTTAAAAAAATATAATTTAGTAATTAAGTTTATTTCTGTATTATATATATCTATTTATAAATAAATAATAATTAATATCTTATATTACTACTTATTAAAGTACCTATAAGAAGACAGGAAAATAAGAAAAAAAAATCTATATATAAAAAATAATCTTTATTTAAAAAAAATAACTAGAGAATTTTAGATTATAAACTAGAATATACTACTAGATTATTAAATCTAATAATAGAAAATATATAACTTATAATGAAATTAATTAATTAATTAATAATTATATATACTATATCTAGGCTTTAAATATATAAAGATTAAATATATAATATGAATAAGGAAGACAGAAGCTATAAGATAGAAGCTACCAGGCCACTAGCTAGCAGCCCTACAGTGCCTGTTATAAATATATATATATATATATTATTATAACTTTTTTATAAAAGAATATTCTATAATTATATATCTAAAGCAATTACATAAAGATATAATAATTATTTATATATAAAAAATATATTATTTTTTTATTATTAAAACTTTTTTATATATTCTATTCTTTATCTATTATAAATGTATTATAAATTATATTATTATCTTAGGATTTATAAATTATAAAAGTTTATAAAAAATAAATAATTAGTTTATATACTATTTTTATATATTTTTTTTAAATAATTTTTATATTTTCTATTTCTATAATAAGAATTTTTTATAAAATTATAAATAATATAAATTTATAATAAATTTTTAAATATTTTTCTTTTTAAAATAATTTATTTATTTAATTAAGATCTTCATAATTTTTTAATTTTTATAAAATAAAACATTTCTCTAGATAATACTTATAAGTCTCTAGTTTATTTTTTTATAAAAATTATTTTTTAAGTCTATCTTTTTATAATATAATATTTATAAAATAATAAAATATAGAATATATTATATACTTATAATTCTATAAATAACTTTAATATATAAATTTATTTCTCTATTTCATTAATTCTCAAAAAAACTTATAATAATATTAATTTTATTTCGAATTTAAATATTTTTATAATAGATTTTTATAAATAATTATATTTTTTAATTTAATATAAATATAATAAACTTTTAGTTTGTATTATAAGATTTTTTTAATTTTATATAAATATTTTTTTAGATTTTAAGTTAATTTTTTATTATGTATAAATTAAATATAATTATTTACAGGTATTAAATAATAATTATAAAAAAAATAATAAATATTTAATAAATACTTAAAAATATTATTATATATAAACTTTATTAAAAGTAGTATACTTATTTAATTATTTTATTTAAAATTAATATAATCTTATAAATATTATTCTAATATACTATTTAGTCTTTTAATTTAATTATTAATTTATAAATAATAAATTATACTTAATCTCTACTTAATCATAAAATTATACATAAAATCTAATTAAAAATGTTTTATAAAAATTATTTTTTAAAAAAAAATAAAAAGGATTAGTACTAGTATTAAATTTAAAAATTTTAACAATTTTAAGAATAAAAAAATTATTAGAATACCTAATATAAATTTACTACTTAAAATCTCTAAAAATTTTAATTACATATATAAAATATATTTAAATAATAGTAAATATATTTATAAAATTAGTCTTAAAATTATATTCTAGAGTATATTAGATTTCTTTCTTAAAAAGTATTATGAAATATTAATAATAATATTAGTAATACTAGAATAACAATATATAATAAAATAAAATTATTATATATATTAGTGTAAGGAAGAAATAATGGGATTTATTCAAAATAATAGCCAGTCAGCCAATATTACCCACAATCCCTGATTCAGGCCTAAATCAGGCTATTATAGACCTATTAACTCTAATTAAGTAATTAACTGCCTGAGGCAGGCTTGTAAGATTACCTAATTCTTATAATTATCCCCCTCCCTTGTAAGCAGGGTTTCTGTAAGTACATAACTACCAAAGCCCCCGTGAAAAGGTTTTATATAGTATCTGATTAGCTAAGGCCCCCGTGAAAGGTCTTATACTAGCCTTAATCCTTATTTAGGGTCTTTCCCACCCCTAAATCATCATAATCAATTTTCTTAATTAGTTTGGCCTGATCTAACCCTTTTCAGTAAGTAAAACCAAGCTAAGCTAAGCCTAATCGGACTTGATTACTAAGTAAAAGATTACCTGGTTTTATTAAGAATTTGACCTCTCCGCGGATCGAACCCTTAACCAGGTTGATTGTGGGTAAAACTGTAAGGAAGAAATAATAGGATTTATTCAAAATAATAGCCAGTCAGCCAACATTACCCACAATCCCTGATTCAGGCCTGAATCAGGCTATTATGGACCCATTGACCCTAATTAAGTAATTGACTGCCTGAGGCAGGCTTGTAAGATCACCTGATCCTTACAATTAGTTTACTTAGGCTAGCTAGAGATTTAAATATTTAATAATAATTATATTTAAATAATTAATATAAATGATAAAAAAGACTTTATATATAATTTAAATTATATATCTCAATTTTTAAAGAGTCTAAATAAAATAAGAAACTTTTAATTTAATTAATTTATAAAGTATTTCAGTAGATATAAAAGCTTAATTCAAAGA
>NW_020291934.1:213987-226732 GCF_003184865.1 Aspergillus homomorphus CBS 101889 | reverse complement strand
TATTATATTTATATTATAGTCCAGTACAGCTAAACTATATTTAATATATAATTAATTAATTTTAGATTTTTTTTATAATAATTTATAACTATCTAGTATTTTATTATATTAGGTATATATTATATTAAAAATAGATTTAGTTTATATAATATATATTTAACTTATAATATATTTATTTATAAAGTATTTTTATAATTATTAATTCTTATAAAATATTTTAACTATTAACTATATTTTTTAATTATTATTATTAATCTAATCTAGTTATTAATTATTTTAATTTATCTAATAAATAATAATAATATTATATATAATTATAATTTAAATAAATTATTTTTTTTATAATTTATTTTTATAATAAAAATATAAATCTAGTTTTTAGTATAAGATAAATAGAAAGATATAATATTTATAAAATTATTTAAAAAAAAGTTTTTTATAAAACTATATTCCAGGAAATAAAAGATATTATTAATATAATATATATATATATATATATTCTAGAATATTAATAAGTATCTTTTTAGAAACATATTATTCTAATAAAAAAATCTAAATAATATTTTATTATTACTGTTTTTACTATATTATTTTTTAGTTTTAGATATTTTAAATAATAACTTCTACTTTATAATAAATAATATTATAGTCTATTAAAAAAATAAAAAATTAATAATTTACTAAATAATTTAAATAATTTTCTAAAATATATTATTCTATAATAATATAATATTTTAAAAAATATTATTAAGTATAGACTAGTAGAAAAAAGATATTATTTAAAATATTATTTTATAATAATAAAATATTTTAAACAATATTATTAAAATAGGCTTCTAAGAAATAGATATAATAATTAAATAAATTAAATAAGTTTTGAATAATTATATAATAATTTATTTAAACTTTAAATTCCAGCTAATTAAAATTTAATTTAATTTAAAATTTAAGATTAAATAATCCAGCTTATTTAATAAATTTTATTAAAATTTTAAAATAAATAAATTTTTTAATTAAGCTTAACTTTAATTAAAAATATTAAATTTAATATTTTTTATTTTTTAAATATTTAATTTAGTATTAATAAATATTTTTTTAATTAAATATATATCTCTAATTTTATTTTAATTTAAGTTAATAACTAACCTAATTAAAAAAATAAAAAATATAAAAAAAATTATTAAATTTATATTTTATACTAAATTTAATTTTTTAATTAATTTTTAATTATATTAATAATTAGTAGAGTTATTAAAAATTATTTAATTTAATTTAATATATTATATAAATTTAATATAAAGATTTAATATTTTATATAATACTTATATAATATTATAATAAGATAGAAATATAAGAAAATTATTAAGTTAGAAATATTTAATTAAGTAGATTAAAAATTAATTAAGATTTATTTATTAAGTAGTTAAATAGGATTAATTTATTTAATAAATAAATTAAGTTACATAAATCTTAAATTATTAAACTAGTTCTATTATATTTATTAAAAAATATTATTAAATATAAGTTTATTAAAAGAATATTAGTTAAATAAATAATATTTTTATTTTTAGATATATTATAAAAATATAGTAATATAAAATAGTAGATTATTATATATTTTATATATTCTTAATTTATAAAAATTTAAATATATTTCTATTTATAAAATAGTTTAAAATTATAATTAATATAAGATTATAAAAATTTAAAAGTATTAATTTTAGATTTATTTATAAATATTTAATTAAATCTCATATATATATTCTTTATAATAAATATAATAATAAATCTAATTTTTTATTAAGATTTTTATTTTATTATAAATTATAATAATATATTAAAAAATATTCTTAATTATAAAAAGTATAGATTAAATATAGTAAATTAATCTTATTATCTTAAAAGATTTTAGAAATAAAAAAAATAAAAATATAATTATATACTAGTTTTTAACTAGACTAAATTATCTAAATTTATATTTTATATTATTTATAATTATCTACTGTTTCTAAATAAGTTTCTTATTTATTTTAATAATATTATTATTTTTATATTATTTAAAATAAAAATTATTCTAATTATTTTTATAATTAATACTAGTATATAGTTTTCTATACTATATTATCTAAAAATAAATAAAATTTTTTTATAATATTATTAAGAATATTTTAGATTATTAATTAATTTATAAAATATAATATTTTTATTAATAATTTAAGAGAATTTATAGTAATTTTAATATAAATTATTTAATAAATAATATTTTTATTAAAATTATTTATAAATAGGGATTATAAAGCTCTGTATTTAATAATTTAATAATTTAATTTAATTAAATAATTAAATTTTCTTAATATTTAATATATATAATTTATATATAGAAAATATATAAAGCCTATATAAAAATATAAATTTTAATAATTTTAAAATATTTTTTTAGAATTTTTAGAAAAGTCTTTAGATTTTAAAAATATAAGAAATATACTACTATTTATAGTATAAGATAAATAGAAAAATATAGTATTTATAAAATTATTTAAAAAAAGGTTTTTATAAAGCTATATTTTAGAGAATAGAAGATACTTCTAATATAATATATATATATTTATTATAAAATATTAATATAGTTATAATAATTATACTTTTTTTAGATATTTTTTATATATTAAATAAGATTTTTAAAGAGATTTAATATTTTAAAAGATTATAAAATTACTAGTATTTTATTAATTATTGTTTCTAAAAATAAAGATTATATAATATTAAATTATAAATTAGTAAAAATAATAAATATAATAATTTAAATTAATAGATTTTAATAATAATCTCTTTAATTCTTAATTAATTATTTAGATTAAGTTATTTTTAGATTTATAAATAAGATATAGCTTAATAAATTATAATAAGATTAGAAATAAATTCAAAAATAGAAATTATATGTTATATATAAAATAAGTAGGATTAGTAGTATACTTAAATAAATAAAATAAATAAGATATACAGGATAATTAAGATACTCTAGATATTCCAGATATTTAGAATAGACTAGGTATTCTAAGTCCATACTGTGATAATAATTATTATAATATTCTTTGATTCAAAGATTTATCTTAATTCTTACATTATTAATTATCAAAATCAAAATATATTAAATCTAATTTTTAAAACTTAAAATATATTTTTCATTAATTTCAAGTTTTATTTAAATTATAACTAATTTGTTTAGAAAAAAGCCTAATATTTATTATTAAAATAATTAAAAATAAAAAAATGTCATTTGTATATAATTATCTTAACTTAAAAATAATTAATTTAGATATAAAAATACTTATAAAATATAACTTTAATAATTTGATTTTTAAAAAGTAACTTAATTTATAGAAATTAATATATATATATATTATTTCCAAGAATTATTTTACTATAGTTTAATTTAATCTAAATTAAGTATTTTTTAATATATATTTGTGTTACTACTGGGTTTTATCTTTTTTTATTTATATTTTCTGATTAAAAAAATAAAATAATATAAAATCTAAAAAATAAATAATCTTAATTTACTAGAATAAGAACTAGTATTAATAAAAATTAAATTATTTAAAGAATTATCTAATCTTATGATTATCAGGTTTTCATATATATCTTTATATAGAGTTTTAATTAAAAAATTTTTCTAAAAGTTTTTCTTAATTTTTCTATACAGATAAAGGATCCAGACAGGCTGGAATATAGAATATTCTGGTACCAGATGTCTTACCGGCTTCTGCTGCGGATATACTACCCCAGCCAGCCCGTACCTTGACATTCAGTATGATTTATATTATCCGGGTATGTTCTTATTGTAAACGAAAAGAAACTAGAAATTAAATATGGTTACTAGAGACTATACATAATCTCACTGGATAACAAGTAGAATTGGCTGAGATACTAGTATATATATTATAGCTCTTTCACATGGATAATACAGAGATGGCTATCTAGTAGCCTGCTGGATGGCATGCCCGCTTGTGGATTACGGTAGTATCATGCAGCTTGTGTAAGGAATGTAGAACAGCTGTGTATCTATATAATGAAGGAAATTCTCTGCCAGTCTTTTCTTGAAGGGGCCATTGAACCAATTAAATGGAGAATGAGAACAAAATAACTTTTACCCATAAGCATAGTAACAAACATAATCTCGAGCGTGATTCCTGAAGGCTCCATATGAGTCTAGACTAGCATATGGTTCCATGTTAGGTATTTATCTTGAGCTTTTTTAGCTAGCCAAATCTTGCAAGGTTTCACAAGAACCAGTGAACCTCTTATTGCAAAACACACGAGGCAGACAGATAAACAGAAGAGACCTCTTGATACAACGTTGGTATAAATATACACGGCACAATTCACGACAGTAAAAAGATACAAGAAGAAGATCAAAGTTAGGGGTTAACTCGATTTACCTCGATACAGCGAAATGCGCACCCCCCAGAACTTTGACATATGTGAATATCATCATGTTAGACGGAGGGCCTCGCAACTGCAGGGACATGAGTCGCCGCGCTCGATTCGGACAGGAAACATACGCCAAGGACTCGTGCTCGTCAATTTCCAAGCTGCACATAGTTTGCAGGGAACAGGCCTGATTTTCCATTGTACCGACCGAGCCACCAATCATCATCGGGAAACTCCTAGTGATAAGCCATTTTATCAGCCACAACGTTCCAAGCAGGAGGGGATTTTGGACGTATGGTCATAGACCTATTGACCAGCCTTGCATGGGTATAGGATTAGAGCATGGAAACTTACAATATGGGTTATTTTGGCGCCCTCTGGGAAGCTCAGTTCATTGTCTTCCGCAGCCTCATAGTCGTACAATGCGATTGCAGAAGGTTCGCTAGATGCCTCAGTGGTAGTGGATGGAGCAACTTCAGCATCAAGCAAAGACTGGCCTCCTTCGACCGTGGGGACCTGATGGTCACCTAGATTGCGGGACTGCGATGGATTCGTGACGATTTCCACATAGTTGCTTGGAAACAGGCCTCTTTCACCTTGAATATTCGATCCTAACCACCAGTCCTTATCAACCATCTCGATATCGTTGACATGCTCGCCTTCTTTCAATTCAATCTCATTGTCTTCTGCTTTCTCATAGTCGTAAAGCACCACCGCCTGAACGACTGTTTGCTGCGCGTCGTCAGTAACGGTAGCCTCAGCCGTTGCACGACCAATATCGTGTGCATCGTCGTCCAAATCATCCTCTTTGGGCAACGCCTGCTGCAAGCTCGCGGTAGGAATTGCAGGAGGTGGTGATTGCTGCTCGTTGTGAACATCCGTCACCTCTTTACCAACCGGGGCGGCCACACGTATGGGTGAGAGCTCACGCTCTGGTACTGGTGGAGTTGGGGGGGTCGGAGACCGAGGCTGCTGAGGTGGAGTAGGAAGCGGCTCGAAGCCTGCAGTAGTATGTGATTCTCCTGTCTTGGTCACTGGGGCAAATTCCGGGGAATCTGGTACAGATATGGTGCCACTAGTGGTCGGAACAGTTCCCTTCACGTTGTGCAAGCCCCCAGACACGTCGTGAGTTGTGTAGCCAAGATCGATGTTTGTGTTTTGCGGAGCAGTCTCATTATCTGGATCATGACCCGGCCCTGCCGTACGTAAAGGAAGAGCGGTAATCTGTGACAGAGCCCCAGTTCCCGCGGCGTGTACAGGAAAGGGGTTGACCGTAGTTGCGTCGCTCTGTGATTCCTCGTCATCCTTCTGAATTGGTGCACCTGTCTCAATGACCGGTAATTTGGTAGAAATTGTGTTGAAAGCTGGACCACTTTCCCTAGCCTTACGCTCTGACCAGAGTTGCGCCGGTGTCTTGCCTCCTTCGTCGGCAAACGTACGGCTAGCACTACCCACTAATGGTGCCGCAGCCTTAGTATTCTGGTCGGGAAGGGGGGGTTTCGTTCCGACAAATGTGGAATTGGCGGTTATGGATTTTGCGACTTTGGGTTTTGGCAAGCTCGTTAGGCGTTCATATTGGCTTGCGACAGAAGCTGTATCTGACGGCTTTGCAAGCCCAGCCGTTTGCGGGACCGGACTTCCCTTGGCAGGGGTATACTCGTCGGTGGGGGTGTTGAGTGCACCCTGTGCTTTGGCCCGGATAGCAGCAATGTCAACCTTCCCAATTGGCTGGTATGCGCCTTTCACAGGCTCGGGACGATCATCAGCCAGATCTCCGGCTTCGCGTGCTTGTCTTCTTATAGCGGCAATGTCAACCTTCCCAACAGGCGTATAGCCACCTTTGACGACTTCGCCACGGTCTCCACCGTCTTGAGCGATGAAGGTGCTGGAGTTAGACTGCGCTTCAGCCTTGAGTTCTTGAAGATTCACCTTAGTGGGTTTGTAAGCTGACTGAACCTTTTCGAGGCCCGTCCTAGTGACTGGTGGTGCATCAGGACCCCAGCCATCATCACCACCCCTTGCTGATGCTCGCTGCGCATTACCCGTTGGATTATTTGCAGTAATGCCACCAGCGCGTGTGGGTGTAAAGACGGGCTTAGTGGATACCGGGGGCTTTGGGGTGGAGGTAGGCATCCTATCTAACCCCGGGGTATACCTCGCCCCAGAAGCGTCTCCCACTTTCTGTATTATGCCCTCCGCGGTAAGGTCTTGCTCGGAGCGAGCAGTGATCTGCACATGGTAGCCCTGTAATTCTATGCATCAGAACGGAGCACCAAGTGTGCATAATGATCGTAAGTGTGAACTGACATGCAGAAACTTAGAAACAGCGGCGAGGTGACTGGTGAAGTATCCCTTGGTACGTTCCGGCACCCCCTCCCCGCACCAGGCAATCAGCACGTTCTTGGGAAGTCCAGAGTTCGGGTCGAGGACCTTTACGAATGCGAATTGTATTTTGCCCTCGGAGAACTCGTCAACCAGGTCCAACAATTCACCGGCTTGAGAGCAAGAATTAGCGAAGCTCATTTCGGGTGAGGGAAGACGTTAATGACCGACCTCCAGTATCCTGGACCTTCAAAACACTCTCCTTATTGCCGGAATCCTTCTGGAAAGCATTGATCAAAGGGGTGGCAACTGAAAAGATGACCCATTGCCCGTAAGTAGGGGAACCCGAGCTTGGCAGAGATGAGTCGATGACAGCTTGGTAGCTCTTCGCTATCGATGGCCCGTTAGTGGACAGGTTCAGAGTGGCCATGTTTGTAAGCTAGAATCAAGTATCGAATTCTTCGACACGAGCACAGAATGGGGTAGAAAACTAGAGTAAGGGTGTCAGATGAGATTGCCTAGAAGACCTGGGTCAACTCATGATCCAGAGTTCAGAGTGATAGAAGAAGGGAATCAGGGGGGTCGTTCCACAATTTATTTATAGCAGGCGACAAGACCCGGATTGACTGACTTACATGTACAGTAGAGCTAGTGCTATGGATGGTTGTATTTCTGCCTAAGGGATATGGGCTGTTAATTGTTTCCATGGGCTAGTTATAGAGTACGGGGTAGCAACAAGTCAGTACGTCACACCTTACACCGGAATAGGATTCGAACGAGGCGGTGCGCGCCCACCCGCCACCAGGATTATACTAGCCACCATAGGTAAGCTGCACTTCGACGGGCGGAGGCCGTGGAGAGAGGCATCGTTCCTTTAACAAGCAAGTAATCTCGTTCTACGAATTGATAAGGTACTTACGGTATTTACTACATACATCTCATTTAGTATATGATATAGCGCTGTGAACTCCTACTCTGAGGCCGGAGCTCTTAATCCATAGTTTTGAGGGCACACCATACGGTGGGTGAAGCCTGGAATTTCTCATTCATTGCGTCAATAGTATATGGTTGATGTATTTTGAACTGTGTAGGGATTGCCATTCCATTCCTCGCATTCCAGAATTCATAACAATGTTGTTATAGATCATTTGGTCAAACCCTCGGATGTCTGCTTAATAATATTAATAATAATTACCCGTTACATTCGGCACTGGTGAGCATGTGCGGTGAGCACTTTCGGCTTGCTATGGTTTTTTTTTTTTACTTATACAAAAAGTTTCTACAAAGAAGTTTCACTAACCGGGCAACTTGATCACAGCCCGTACCACAAGACTGTGCAGCAACATCACTGGGTTTAACAAACTGTGCCACAAGATTGAGAATGACTTCTTTAAATTCGAATGAAGCTGCCAGGCCCGTTTCTAATGCCAACACATCAGGAGGCTTATCGGACGAGAAAGCTTTCCCTCAAGTTCATGAAACAGTGCCCGACTCAACCCCCCATTTTCTTGCCGATGCTGGGATAAGTAAAACGGATTTCATCAATACAGAGTCCGCACCGCAAACACCGGAAGATATCCTGCCAAGGGACATACAACTCAAGACGCCAACTTATGACTATGCCTTCGAGAAGTCGATGAGCCATACTGAAGCGAAGCTGTTTTATCAACATCACCAGCTCGCCAGTCGGAGCGTCGGAGACAGCGACCAATCTACCAAATCAGCCGCAGCAGCGGCCATATATGCACCGACTATCCAAACAGAAAGGGACTCTGCTGACACGGCAAGTAGCCCCAGAGATCTCATTCAATCGACGGGTCCAGAAATAGCCAGAGTTCCATCTCCAATTACTCGGCAACCAAACTTGATAGCAGACCTCGCGGATACATCCTTTGTTGATTCGATTGCAGGAGAACTGCACAATCAGCGTTTTTCCGAAGCACATTCTATGCTCCAATCTTTCGATGAGCCGCACACATTATCAGGGACAAACAATTTGGGAAATCCGGGAGATGGACTTGGGGCTGTCCAAGGTATCATGCACATTTCACCAGGCGCAAATGTGATAGCCTCAGACCTGGATGTCATTTGCCGTAAGATAAAGAGGCTGCTCGATCGCAGAGCCGAATATATGCAGTTATCATTGCAAGGGCCTGACAACAACCCAAAGGATGCCCCGGGTTGGCAGATCTATCCTCCTCCTCCAGAGCCGGCCTGGGACGATGACAAGGATCTTGGGATGATCAACGATCGCCCACGTGCTGACCATAAAAGAAGAAAGATGGGTGAAGATGTGGGAGAGGATTTCGATATGTCCGACTGCCTGCCTCTTCCCGGAGGATCTGATTGGGTCTTTGAGCTGGATGAGAATAGCGTATATCAAGTCTATGCGAGTGACGAGGCTCTGCAATCACGAAGACCAGTGGTCAAGATCCCTTCCTTGAGAGACTTCTACATGGACCTTGATGCAGTCACAGATATATCGACGGACGGTCCTGCGAAAAGTTTTGCATTCAAGCGACTTTCTTACTTGGAAGGAAAATTCCAACTGTATACACTTCTAAATGAGTATCAAGAAATAGCCGACAGCAAGAAAGTGCCTCATAGGGATTTTTATAACGTTCGGAAAGTCGACACGCATGTGCATCATTCTGCATGCATGAACCAAAAGCATCTCCTTCGTTTCATTAAGAGCAAGATGAAGAAGTCACCAGACGAGGTCGTATTGTTCAGGGATGGGAAACATCTAACACTAAGGGAGGTCTTCGAAAGCATCAATCTCACAGCTTATGACCTCAGCATCGACACACTTGATATGCACGTATGTCATGTTGCACCTCAGCACATTTTACGATTAGCAATTTGCAATTAACGTCTCAAATAGGCGCATACCGATTCTTTTCACCGCTTCGACAAATTCAACCTCAAGTATAATCCTGTTGGCGAATCCCGCCTGCGCGAGATCTTTTTAAAAACCGACAATTTCATCAAAGGACGTTATCTGGCTGAAATCACAAAAGAAGTGATCTCCGACCTGGAATCAAGCAAATATCAAATGGTGGAGTGGCGCATCTCTATATACGGGAGATCAATCGAAGAATGGGACAAGCTTGCTGCCTGGGTTGTGGACAACAAATTATTTTCCCCCAATGTTCGCTGGCTCATTCAAGTGCCTCGTCTCTACGACGTATATAAGTCGAGCGGGATGATGGAGAACTTCGAGCAGGTGATAACGAATGTCTTCAAGCCGCTATTTGAAGTCACTAAAGACCCAGCTTCACACCCTAAGCTACACATCTTCCTACAGCGGGTCGTTGGATTCGACAGTGTTGACGATGAAAGCAAAGCTGAGAGACGGCTGTATCGAAAGTATCCTATCCCGAGAGAATGGAGCACGAAGCAGAATCCACCTTACAGCTACTGGCTCTATTTCATGTTCGCCAACATCGCGTCTTTGAACATTTGGCGCAAGAAGCTGGGTTTCAACACATTCGTCTTGAGGCCACATTGTGGTGAAGCCGGTGATCCAGATCATCTTGCCGTTGGTTTTCTCTGTTGCCACAGCATCAGCCATGGTATTCTATTGAGAAAGGTTCCTTTGCTACAGTATCTGTTCTACCTCGATCAGATAGGGATTGCGATGTCGCCTCTCAGCAACAACGCACTGTTTTTGACTTACGATAAGAATCCCTGCGCCAACTTCTTCAAAAGGGGTCTTAATGTCTCGTTGTCTACTGATGATCCCTTGCAATTCGCCTTCACCAAAGAACCACTGATCGAAGAGTATTCGGTAGCCGCGCAAATCTACAAGTTCAGTGCTGTCGACATGTGCGAGCTTGCAAAAAATTCCGTCGAGCAAAGCGGTTTCGAGCTTTCCTTGAAGAAGAGATGGCTCGGCAGCAAGTGCTCTTCACCAGGAGTTATGGGAAATAATGTCGCAAAGAGCAACGTTCCTGACATTCGTGAACAATTTAGGCATGAAACACTGCTTGGGGAACTCGCGCTGTAGGTTTTGGCTAGATGGGGAATGCCTCGCTGGTCCTTCCGCATTCATACATCGATTTGAACTGACGTTTACCAGAATCAATCGATATTGCGCGAGATCGACTGATGAATTAACACACAAATCAAATCCGGCGCCTTCAGCCGCACCAACTGAGAGCGGTACGAATCCAGACTCAGGTAAGCTATTGTTGCATTTATAGAATTGGAGATTTAACTTCCAATTGTAGGCGCCCCGCAGTGATAATCAGCGGATAACTTGCTGTCAACGCTATGTGTGATGGCTGAAGCTTTGTGCTTTTGCAGCAATTTCTCCTTGGGTGACCTAAGAAGAATTTCTTGGGGGCATTCATAGCATTGCAATCTCAGGTCACAGTCTCTCTCACTAGAGTTCCTGGTGGAACAATAATCGGGTTGGGTTAGGAGTGAGCCAACAATAGTAGTCTTGTTCCATCTTCATAACAAGGATATTAAGCATTGTATGAATAACTTTTCCCAAACCCCTCTATGTAGCTGGTGCCAATTAAAGGATGTGATTATTCCGACCGATATCAACCGTATATAGTCAGTCGCCTTCTGAACTCAGGGTCACTACTTGTAGATTCAGCTCAAGAAGGGATATATCATGTCATAAGAGGACCAGGGTGAGTTTGTTAATTTCAAATATTAGACCGCCCAACTACCTTTGCGTTCACAAACGCCCCATGCCCCATGATCTCCATCCAATTCGGCAAATCCAGACCTTTCCCGTTGATTTGCCCAATCTAGTATATACAATTGTAAGGCCCTCCAGCGCATACAACCACCTTCTGATAGATCTTTGTCGATGAGGGTAGTATCAGAAACGCCGACGTGACCCTTCGCATCTGTTTTCAAATCATCCTGTCTTAGATCTGCCACTGATATACCAGAGACTCTGCTGAGTTCATGATCAAAATATCGGGCAACGCAGGGATACCCCAGAGATAGGTAATTATATATCTGAGTAACAAGACCATCATGCAGTTCCATTTCAAGAGACTCTCGGCTAGAGATTTGCTGTGAAAAGTGACTCGTGGTAGGACTCCATGAGCTGCGTTGGAGTGACTGATTCTTGATCCTTAGCCAGTCCGTATCAGCTGACTGTAGGGTGGGACCCGCGTATACCTTCGAATCGGGCGATGCGATTGAAGTCTGCCGTGATTGGATCTCTTGCATATTTCCGGGTTTGCAGGTACCTTTCCAGAGACCCCCGTCGTTGGATCTATCATCAACGCGAGGAGTACCATACCAAAGTCCAGAGCATCCACACAGTCGTTTGCGAGTCACATCATGTTGAATATTGCTGCCTTCACATACTGTTGACTCGGGGGATAGGCTCTGGGGGAAGATAAGATCCTCTCCGAGCATTGGCGGGGTAGCATTGCTTTCGGGTGGTGCCAGATCGCGAGCCTTGGCTCGATAGTCAAGGTGCCTTGCGAGCTTCCTAGCCCCAAACAGGGTATCGCTTCTTAGTGAGAAGGGTGAGCCTCTTGTTCTAGCCATTGCGCGATCACTCATCTCGGCTTCTTCTTTGTGCCTGCGCATATACTCAAGCTCCCACGTGAGATCTGCGGACGATGTTCGCCGATGAATATATGGAGAGGAAATGTCGTCTGGAGAGCTTGACTGCTCATGGTTGAAGGTACCTTCTTCTTCTTCTTCTTCTTCTTCTTCTTCTTCTTCTTCTTCTTCTTCTTCTTCTTCTTCTTCTTCTTCTTCTCTGTCAATAGCGAAATGATCGACGGGTTGGTGATCTTGTTCGTTTGGAAAGGCTGCCAGCGCTTGTTCCTTCAACTGTTTCTCTACTGTAATGACTGCGATGGCCGAGAGGTAATCGGAACAATCATCCTGAGAGCCAATTCGTGCCGTAACATTGGCACTGTTTTTTTGCTCTAGCCTGTGAGGTGATACAAATGATGATGCAGGTGCTGACGGGGTATCAGATGTCTCGGATGTCTCGCTACAGCTA
>NW_020291934.1:151401-212382 GCF_003184865.1 Aspergillus homomorphus CBS 101889 | reverse complement strand
CCCCTAAATCATCATAATCAATTTTCTTAATTAGTTTGGCCTGATCTAACCCTTTTCAGTAAGTAAAACCAAGCTAAGCTAAGCCTAATCGGACTTGATTACTAAGTAAAAGATTACCTGGTTTTATTAAGAATTTGACCTCTCCGCGGATCGAACCCTTAACCAGGTTGATTGTGGGTAAAACTGTAAGGAAGAAATAATAGGATTTATTCAAAATAATAGCCAGTCAGCCAACATTACCCACAATCCCTGATTCAGGCCTGAATCAGGCTATTATGGACCCATTGACCCTAATTAAGTAATTGACTGCCTGAGGCAGGCTTGTAAGATCACCTGATCCTTACAATTAGTTTACTTAGGCTAGCTAGAGATTTAAATATTTAATAATAATTATATTTAAATAATTAATATAAATGATAAAAAAGACTTTATATATAATTTAAATTATATATCTCAATTTTTAAAGAGTCTAAATAAAATAAGAAACTTTTAATTTAATTAATTTATAAAGTATTTCAGTAGATATAAAAGCTTAATTCAAAGATATATTTAAATATATAAATATTTTAAAAATAATTTAAATATATCTTTATATTTATAATTATTAGAAGGATTATTGTGCTATATTCTTCATAATATAAATCTAGATCTAAATAAATTTCTTTAAATAAAATAAAATAAATAAATTTCCTAGTATTATTAAATTTATTTTGAAATAGCTAATAAATATAGAATTCTTGAAATATTAGAATAATAATTTATATTTTAGCAATACAGTTTTGATAAGATTTATATATATAGAAGTATATAATCCAGAAGTAATGAAATATATTAAAATAATTTATTTTCTAGAGAATTATATCTTACATTTTTATAATACTAATATCTTAATAATACAATAACTTATATAATCATATAATTAATTAGTAAAATCTAGTTAATAGTCTAATTATATAAAATCTTAACAAACTTAAACTTATATTTAAGAATAATCTTTCTTTTAATATTCAATAAATTCAAAATATTAATATTATTTAAGTAGAAAAATAAGAAAGAATCTAAGAAAAGCTTTAAAAAACTTTAATTTAATATTTATATTTTTAAATTTTCTAAAAAGTGATAAGGGATTATTTAAATAATAGTTTAATATCTTAAAAATAATTATAATATTATTTATATATATTTTTAAAAAGATTTCTTAAATTTCTAAAGAGTTGAATCTATTTAAATAATATATATAAAATATGAAATTAATAAATTCTTTAATAATAATATAGAAGAATTTCTATTCTTTACATATAATAACTATAAATTAATTTTAGTAAATTAAAAATATTAGTTATTAATAAAAAATAAATAATATCTATTATAATAATATAAAAATAATTTTTTATCATATAAAAAACATCTGTCTATATAAAAATTAGATAAAGATTTAGCTTAGTTTTATAATTAATAATTTTTAAATTAAAAATGAAATATTTTTTCACTTCATTATTTATTTATCTTTAGATAATAAATACTACATATGCAGATAGTATATATATTTTAATATAAAATAATTTATTTAATAATATATAAGAAATTAAAAATTAAATTAATAATAATTCTTCTATATTCATAAAATCAATAAATTTAAATTTTATATTTAATTATATAATCTTATTATATATACTTTAATAATATATATATCTACTAGTTCTTTAGAATATAGATAGTTCTGATATTAAAAATAAAAAATAAAATCTAAATATTATAGAATATAATAAATCTTATAAGAACCTCTTAATTACCATTTTAATAAATAAATATATTACTAAAAATACTAGTATTTTCTTTTTATAAATCTTATACTTTATCTTTATAACAGTATTCAGTATTTCTAAATATTTCTACTATTTTATACCATTTTTAATAGAATATTTAATTGAAAATTCTATTCTAGAAACTCTTTTAAAGAAATTATTATTTCTCTATATTTTTACTAAATAACTTTATCTTGCATATACTAACTGTAATAATTAATAATATATTATAATTTTTAAATATATATTTTATATATCATTAAGAAATAATATAGTTTTTGTATTATTTTCTATTATTTTTATTATTTTTATATTAAGAATATATTACTCTATATTTTATAATATATCTTTTTATATAATTACTAGTCTATAATATTAATAGATTAATTTATTTTATTTATCTAGATTATAGATTATTAAATTTATTAATTTTTATTTTTATTATTAAATCTTAGCTCTAGTTATCTAATTAGTTAAGTAAATTTATATATAATAATATATTTTTTTTTAATAATACTAAGAAATTATTTAGTTTTTATTTTAATATTAATTTTTTTATTTTATTATCTTAATTCTTATTTATTCTAAATTTCTAAATTATCTATTTTTATATTATATATTATATATTATTTTTTATTATTATTAGTTTTTTAATAATATCTTTATATTAGAATTACTATACTAGTTAATATATATTTATATAAATATTTTAAATTAGCTTAAATATTAAACTAATAGTAATATTCTTTTAAATATATTATTTTATATTTAAAATATTTTTTTATTATTATATAAATATATATTACCTGAAATCTTAGATATTACTAAATTAAATATATAATATATAATTAATATTTTTAACTATAAACTAATTATTTAATAAATAATAAATTATTTAGATTATAAATATAAAATTTTTTTAAGTAATATTTTTTAAATAACTTTATTAAAAATTAGATTTTATTAATTTAAGTTTTAATTTATATTCTAGATATTTTTTATATTAATAATACTAAGTTATTCTAATATATTTTTATAAAGTTATTATATAGTTCTATAATTAAATATTTATATATTAAAAAATAATATTTAAAATATAATTCTCTATAGATTAAAAAATTTAGAATTAAGTTAATTATTTTAGAATATTTATATATTTCTAAGTTAATTAATTTTATTATTAATTTTAACTATTTATATTTATTATTTTTATATTTATTATATTTTTATCTGATATTTAGAAAAATATTAGATTTAGAAATATATTTAAGAATAAACTTAATCTAAATCTCTAAAATATTAATTATATATAATAAAAACTTGTTTTTTTAGTTATTAAAAATATTTTTATAAATAAGAATTTTAAATTAAATTAATTAGTCTAATCTTTTAAATTAAGAATATATATATTAATATTATTATTTAAAAATAATTTATTTATAATTATAATAATAACTAGAAATTTAATTATAATTTTTTATTAATAATAATATAGTATTTATTATAATTTTAGATTAATTTAATAAAATAAATATAAATATATATAATATAAATTTATAATTATATTAATTCTAAAAAATTAAATTTATATTAATTTTATTTTTATTATTTTATAAATTTTGTGGTTCTTTTTTTTTTAATTAAAATTTTAATAATTCTAGAAATAAGATATTTATATTAATAAGATTTTTAATTTTAATATCTAAATTTTATTCTAGATTTTCTTAGAAATAACTAAATATATATAATTTATATAAAGAAAATAAAATTAAAAAAATAAGTTTTTTTTATTATAATATAATATTAAGTAAAGTTATATATTAAAATAATAATATAATATATTATAAAAATATTAATATATTTATCTATAAAATTAAAAATATAATTTAATATTATAAAAAAATAATTAAATTATATTTATAAATATATATTTAAAATAACTTTTATATAAATTACTACTAGTTTAATTAAATATAAAAAATAATTTATTATTATAATTACTTTTATTAATAAATAAATTAAAAATTTTTTTTAAAAGATTTAAGTCTAGTTTATATATTATAATAATTAAAATAAATATCTTATATTATAGTATATTTAATATTTAAATAAATTAATATATTAGATACTTTATCTAAAAATTTATTTAATATATTTAAATTATTTTAATTAAAGATATTTTTACTAGTAAATTTCTTATAATCTTAAATTAATAAATATATAATTAAAAAAATCTAGTTTAAATTATTTAATAAAATTAAAAAATTCTAGTTAATTCTTTTTAAAAATTTTTTAAATTTTAAAATCTTATAATTAATTTTAATTCTATAAAAAATTTAAAAATAGTATTAATAATAAAAGTTAATTAAATTAAAATTAAAATTAAAATTTTAGTATTATTAATATTTTTCTTAATATTTATAAATATAATTAATATTAGTAATAATTATAAATAAATTAAAATAATTAATAGTATAATTAGTTATAATATTTATATTAATAATTATAAAATAATTAGTAGTAATAACTAAATATTTTAATAATAAATAATAATTATTAATTTTAAAATTATAGTTAATATTAGCTTTATTATAATTAAAATTAATAATTTTAAAAATATTAATTTATAAATAATAGTAAAGAAAATAATAATTAATAATTTAATTAATAGAAAAAATATATATATATTATTATTAAATTTATTTTTTATTTTAAATAAAGTTAATATACTAGTTATTTTATAAATTATTTATATAATTTTTATAAATATTTATATTAATATTCTAATTATAATATATCTTATTTTTAATTATATAAATAATCTAAATAATTATTTTTATTTATATTTTTATATATAAATTTTTAGTTTAATTTATTTAAAGATTTATTTTAGAATTACTAGTACCCTAATTAGAATTATATTATAAAATATAATAAATTTATTAAAAAATTATATAATAATAATTTAAATAAAAATATAAAAAAAAATATATATATACTAGTTATTATTAAAAATACTTTATTTAAAAATTTTAATATATAATATAATACTAGAAATTCTAAGTTATCTATTTTTTATAATAAATATAATATTTTTTATTTTAGAATATTAGTTATATAATTATATTTTTTATTATTTTAAATAATTAATTTAAAGTATTTTAACTAAATATTTTTTTAATAAATCTATTATATAATTTAATTAATATAATTAGAAATATAGTAATTCTAATAAAATAAAGTTATTATATATTTAATATTTTATAATTATAAAAATAAATTTTAATAATATTAATTTATATATATTAATATTTTTAGATATTAGATATTTATTTATAATTATTAATATTAATTTAGTTTAATTTATTTCTAATATAATTTAATATTTTATTATTATAATTTTAAATATTTATAAAATTAATTTATTCTATTATCTTAAAAAATTTATTAAATTTAAAACTTATTTTTCTTAAGTAAAAAATCTAGACTTAATTATTTTTATATATATTTATACTATAGTTAAGATATATTTTATTAAAAAAATTTAATTAAATTTACTTATTAATACTAATATAATTAATTATAAAAATTAAATTATATTAATATAATTATACTATAATTTTCTTTTCTAATTTCTATATATATAAAATATAATTAAATTAAAATTTTTATTTATATAATTTAATTTATTATTATTTTTATAATTTCAAAAAAATATATACTAATTAAAATATAGATTAATATTATAAATATTAATTAAATTTTTAGATTTAAAAATAATACTAGAATTTCTTTATATACTTATATTATAAATATTTTATTATTTATTAAGATAATTAATAAAATTTTATATTTAATAATAATTAGTAATTATATATATTTTAAAATATAAAAAAATAATAATTATATAATTACTTATTTAATTAAAGATTATATAAAAAAATTTTATTATTTTATTTTAAAAGAAATTTTTATTTTATTTTTTAAATATTTATATCTTAATAAATTATAATAAATAAATATTACTTTATTTTATTAAGATTTTTAATACTATAAAAAATCTAGTTTTATCTATATAAAAATATCTTTATATTTTTAAATATTCATTTTTTATTAGAAATTAAGATTTTTAGAAATAATATTATAAAACTTTTAAAAAAAATTATAATATATAAATAAAATAAAAAAAAAACTATAATATTAAAATTTTTTTAAAGTTTTTAGTATTTAAATATTTCTAAATAATTTAAATCTAATATAATTTATATTTTTAAATAATAATAAATTTAAATATTTTATTTAAAAATTTAGTATTTTTTTTAATATAATTAAAAAATATTTAATATTATTTTTAATTTTTTATATAAAATAAAAAAAAATTTTATAATAAAATATTTATTTATTATATATTTTATTTTTATAATTAAAGAATATACTAATAAAATTTATAAAAATTATATAATTATATAATTATAAAAAATAATTTTAATATATATCTAATTTTAGTATATAAAGAAATTTCTTTAATAATTTATAATTATAATTATATTAATATTATTATTAGTATCTATTTTTTTTATTAATTATTAATATAATTAAAATATTAAAATTATATTATAGATATTTATTATAATTTAAAAATTTCTTATAATTATAAAATTTATAAATTCTATTTTTTATATATAAAGATAAATAAATCTTATTTTTATTAAATTTTTAAAAATTCTAATTATTTATAAAGAGTTTTTAGAATTTTTAAAAATATAAATATTAAATTTAAATTTATTAAGATTTTTTTAATATTTTTATTTATAATATTTTTAAAATAATATATTAATATTTTTATACTATTTATTTTTAAAGAGATAATTAAAATAATTAGAATTTTAAAATTATATTATATTTATTAAATTAAAGTATTATCTTAGTTTAACTAGATAATTAAAAAATTTTATTATTTATTATATTTAAAAAACTACTTTTTATAGGATAAAAGAATCTTTATATTTAAAATATATTTAAAAATTAAGTTTTAGAATATCTATATTTATAATAAAAATATATATTAAAAATAGTTTTTACTAGTAATATAAATAAAAATATTAAATATATAATATTTTATAAATTAAATTTAGTAATTTTAGAAAATTTATATATTTTAAATTTATAAAATATTAGTTATTAATATATTAGAATAGAGGTTTTTTATTAAATATATTTAAATTCTAATATAAATAGATATAAGTTTAAAAAACTTAAAGCTTTTTTAAAATATTATATTTATAAAAAATATATATTATAGATTATATATTATTTAAATTTATAAATAAAACTAATTTTTTTAATATTAAAAATATTTTTAAATTCTTAGATTTTAATATAAAGAATTAAATAAAAAATAAAATATTAATAATTTTAAATAAATATCTATTATTAATTTATATTATATAATATTTAAATATAATATTTAAATTTATATTTATTATAGCTATTTTAAATAAATAAAAAATTAAATTATTTATATTAATAAATATATTTTTATATAATAATTAAGAATAGTATTATTATTTTAAATAATATTATATTTATATTTATTAATAAAATAAATAAGGTTTTTTTATTTTTACTATTATTTATTAAATTATTATCAGCTTATATAAATAATTATTTATTTTATAAATTTTTAAAAATAATATATAAATAAATATTAATTTATTTTTATAAATTAATAAATTAATTATAAGAATTCTCTATATATATAAAATAAACTAAATATATTATATTATAAATAAATTAATTAATTAACTTAATATTTATATTATTAAAATTATAATATATATAATTAAGCTTTAGTATTCTAAGAATATACTTAAAAAAATAATTATATATAATTTTTTTATTTAATTTTTTTTAAGAATTATTTTAGTAATTAAATTCTTCTTTAATTTAATAAGATTGAAAATAAATTGTATTAAAGTTATTTTATATAAATAAATTTAAAGATTTATATTAATTTTTTTTATTATTATATTTATAAAAGTTAGAAATATAGTTAATAAATATATAAATATTTTTATAATAGATCTTATAACTAAATCCTTTAATTAATTTATTCTTATTTTGTTTAAAATAAAAGAAATTAATATCTTTTAATTTTAATATTTTATAAAGATATAATATAGATATTATTCTTAATATTATTATTTTTATTATTCTAACTAATGTCTTGATAGGTATAATTACAGTTATCTTATTTATAATTTCAAAGAATATTATTAATATGTTATTTTATTATTATTATTTATATTATTAAAGCATCTAAAAAACTTTATATAATTTCCCGAGAATTCAGTCTAGAAAAAAAACTAGATATTATAATTCACTTTAGTAAAAGAATATCTTTAGTAAAGTAAAAATTCTATTTTAAGAATAAATTTAGTATATAGATATTCTAGCTTAATAACTTTAGTAGAATAAATAGTAATTTTAGTAAAATCAATAACAGATTCTATAAAATAATACTACTATTTATAAAGATATTTATATTAAAAAATTCTAAGGATATACATACTTAATATAAATATTTTCTAATAAATTATTTTATAATGATTATAGAGAATTATCTTTTAATAAATAAAAAAGAATATCTTATCTGTAATAATAATAGAAAAATAGATTACATTTTAAATATATTTTAAATAAGGATATGGTAAATATAAAAATATTTAATACTTAAAAAATTAAGAAAAATAAATATTTAGTACTACTAGTAGATATAGATTTATATTTATAAGTAATTAAAGAAGATTTAGAAAACTTAAGAATATTTTATTATCTTAATATAGTTAAAGAGTTTTTAAAAATTCTAGCATATTGAAATACTCTAGTATAATAAAATTTAATACTAGAATTTCTAGTATATCTATATTTATACAATGTAAAATTAATATTATAATTGCGATGCGCATAAGCGCGGAGCCCTATATTAAGTCCTGCTTCTCAGAGGACTCCTGAACTGTATTTTAATTAGTCAGTTATTACGCTTCTAATTAATTAATATAAAATAAAACTATTTAGATAAGATTTAGTCTTGGTAAAAAATACTTATGAAATTATATATTCTATTATTATTTACTATATTAACAAGAGATGATGTTTAGTAAAAGATCTTATTTACTTATTTATTTATTTATTTAGATACTTAGTAGAAAATACTTAGTAGAAGGCCTTACTACTTCACTTATTTACTTATTTATTTATTTATTTATTTATCAATTCATTTATTTACTTGATAAGAGGCATTTAGTAGAATATACTTAATAAAAAGTCTTACTTACTTACTTATTTATTTATTTATTTATTTAGGGAGAGAGGTACTTAGTAAAAGAATTTATTATTTTATTTACTTATTTACTTAAGAAAAGATACTTGTAGTGAACCTTGGTTTACCTAAGGATTCTACTACTTAATATTCTTATTACCCTCTATACTATCTTAATAGAAGACTTCTTAAATCTTTAAATTTTAATTATTCCTAAAGATTATTTCTAATTTAATCTTCTTATATTATATTTCTCAGCTTAAGCTATTAATTATTATAATATATAATAATATATCCTAGTTCTTTATTATATAAGATATTATATTATAATCTATACTAGTTAAATATTATTTCTTTTTCTAATTTCTATATTTACCTGTTTCTTTATTTATTATATACTAGATTTTTTATATTAATATCTTCTCCTACCTAGTTAATTATATAGTTTTTTATATTAATATATTTTTTATTTTTTTATTCTGTTTATTATATCTACTTCTACTTATTATAAATATTTGAATTTTAAGTTTTAATTTATTATTTTTACTCTAACCCTGATTTATTTATTCAATTATTTAATTTATTATATTATTTATATTTTAAATTAATATATTAATTTAAAATTTAATATTATTTATATTTTTTTTCTATAAATTCTTTTTTTATACTATATTCAATATTTATTTAGTATTATTTTTATTCATTTATTATTTATTATATTTATTTATTAATTATATTTTATATTATTAGTTCTTAATATTAATTTTAATATTTTTAAGTTATTATTTAATTATTTTTAGAATTAATTTACTAAATTATTAGCTACTATATATCTAATTTTTAATTTTTTTTAAAATATTTTAATATTAATTTTTTATAATAAACTTATTATTTATTTATTATTATATTTATTTTTCAATTTTAAAAATATTATACTTATCTTATTTTCTAGAGTATTAATAAATCTATATTATATAAAAATCTTAATTTTTTTATTAAATTTATTAATTATTTTTATATATCTAAGCTATACTTTAATTAGTTATTAAATCTAAATTTCTAGTAATTATCAAAGTTTTTTATTAAGTTAAAATAATTACTGAAATATATATATTCTAGAGTTTTAATTATACTAAAATAATTAATTATATTTTTATTATAAATAATAATATTTATTTTTATATTTTATTTTATATTAGTTAAAGAATTTAGTAGCTTAATTATATTAATTCTAAATTTTATTATATTAAAACTAAAATTAATTAATTCTATTATTTTTAAGTAATATAATATTAGTATTCTTAATCTAAATATATTCTATATTACTTAGTATTTTAATATTCTAATTAAACTATTTATTAATTAAATATTTTAAAAATCATTTACTAGTTTTATTTTTTATTTTAAATTTTTTTATACTATATTACTCTCTAGAACTTATTGTAAATTTATTACTTAATTTAAATAAGTATTTATTTTATTAAAATAAATAAAAATATTATCTAATATAATTTTTAATATAGTTTATTATAATTAATTAAGATTACTAGAAGTATTATTAAATATTTTTATAATATTTATAATATTAGATATATTAATATAGTAAAACTAATATAATTTATATATTAAATACTTAGAATATTTAATAATATATTAGAATACTAGTATAGAAATATTTTTAATTATATCTTTAAAATTATTAATTAATTTAATTTTAATATATTTAGTTAATTTAATAATACTATACTTATTATCAGTATTAATATCTATTAAAGAAATAATAAAATATAAGAATATTTATAAGTTATAATATTTTTATAAAATTTAATAGATTTTATAAATTTTTAAAAATATTTTTCAGAATATTCTTTATAATATTTGAATAATAGTTATTTAATATAACTATAAATAAGATAAAAGAATTTTTAAATACTAATACTTTACCTGGTAATAGTAATAATAATTAATATATTAAAAATTATTCTAATAATTATATAAATCCTTAGAATTTTAATATAAATAATTAAAGTTTTTATTATATAAAAAACCTTAAGTCTAAAGAAATTAGTTACTTTTATTCTAATTTTATTCTTAAATAAAGTTATAAAGTAAATTAGTAAAGAGATATATTATAAAAATATTCATATTTTTATTAATTATATTTATAATAATATTTAATACTATAGAGAACTTATAGATAAATTAAATTTATAAATTTATATATATAATATAATTTCTATATAGTATATTACTAGTTTTATTAAATAAAAAAAATTTTATAAGTAATATACTATTAAATAATAAATAACTTAATAAATTAAAAAAATACTTTAAATTAAGTTTCTGTATAATAATAATAAAATTAAATATTTTATTTTATAGAATAAATAATATATAAATTAATTTATTTAAGAGATAATTTATTATATCTATATTATTTATATAATTAATTTATCTTAATGATTAATCTATATCTAGAATTACTTAAATTTGTATTTTTATATATAATTAATATATCTAAATAAAAATATTATAATTAATAAATTTTTTAAATAGTTTAATATATAATAATATAACTAGAAAACCTTTATTTATATTATCTAATATAAAAAGTATTCTGGATTTAAATTTTAAGAAATCTATAAATTCTATATTTATTGAAAATTTAATAAACTTTCTAAAGAATTTTAGAAATAATTTTAAATACAATAAAAATTATAATTAATAATTATATTAGAATTAATAAAATAACCAGAACCTGAACTAGTAATTAAATAATTATTAATAATTTTAATAATAGTAGTAATAAATAATCTTATTCTTATATTTTATATTAATTCTAGGATATATATATTTTCTAATAGATTATAATAAATGATCCTTTATTTATTTTTAAATATTTATTAGTCTTAGAATAATAATAATAAATTTTAAAAAAATTAATATTAATACAAATTCTAAAATTTAACTTCTAAGTTATTCTAAAAGAATTAATGAAAATAATAAATATATTTATATAATTTTAAATTTACTACTCTAATAATACTAGTAAAGATTTTTTATTATATTTATAAATAAAATAAAAAATACTATATTTAATATTCTAAATAATAACTAGAACTATTCTATTAATATATATATGTATAATTAATCTAAATATATTAATTATTCTGATTAGTCTTAAATTAAAAAATGTAATTATAATTAATTTAATAATAATACTTACTATAAAGACTATAATAATATTTGTAATAAGTATAACATATATATTATAAATAGTAATAATATTATTATTAAAAATACTGAAATTAAAAGTATCTCTATATAAATTAAAATTTTACTTATTTTATATAATAATTATAATATTCTTTTTATATTAAATAATAAATTATATAAATATTTAGTTTATAATTTCTAATTATTTAAATTTATATTATTTAAAATTATTCATTCTTCTAAAGTTTTATCTACTAATATTATTAAATTTAATTATTATAAAAATATTAAAAATAATTATTCTAAGAGATAATTATATAGATAATATTTTACTATTATTATAATTAATTTAAATACTACTAAATACTATATTTTTATATATATTAATATTAGTTATTTCATAATAATTATAAATACTAATCTTATTTATTTTCTTAAAATTATAATATAGTTTATAAAAATATTACTAAATATATTTAATATTAGTTCTAAATATTAAATAGAAAAATATATAATATTTAAGATAAGTTTTCTTAGATAATTCTAGAAAAACTGTTTAATCTAATTTTATAAATATTTTTTATATTTAGATATTATTATAAAAGTATATCTAGTTAAAAATTTATCTTCTAATTTATTTATTAAAACTAATATAATTAGATATAAAAATATTATTATTAATTATAAATATTAAATAATTATTATTTAAGAATATTAAAACTTTATTTTTTTATATAAATCTATATAAAATCTAATTATATTGATATATATATTTATATAATATATTTAATTATAATATTATTATATTTAAAAACTTATTTAGTTATTAAGATATATATTAATTTTATTAATATTAATTATATATTAAAATTAAAAAATAATACAGAAGTAGTAATATATATATATTTAATTAATATTTTTTATTTATTTATTAAAATAATAAATAATATATCTATTTCTATAATTATTAATTATAATATTTAAATAAAAATATTTACAAGTAATAAATATAATATAATATATATTATTAAAAATTATATTATAAAATTTAATTCTTTTATTATCTATATTAAAGTATTATATTCTAAGATAAAATTATTAATAATAAATTTTATTATAAATATATCTCTAAAATTTTAGTATATATTATTGATTTAAATATTTTTTTAAATAGAATAAAAAATTTTTAAATATTAATAATACTAAAATCCTTTTTATTTATATATCTAGTTATATAGTTTAATCTTTATATTAATATGTTTAATACTAGTAATATTATTATTTTATTTAATAATATTATTATTTATAGTAATTTTAAAATTACTTACTAATTTAAAGAATACTTATATTATATAATATATAGATTTTACTAGATAATTTAAATCTTTATATAATTAATATTTCTAAAAATTAATAATTATAAATTCTTTTTAAAAAAAAATAAAAAATTATATACGAAAGCCCTTATTATATTAAACTTTAAATATAATTAAAAAAATAATTAATAATACATTTATTTTTTTATATATTATAAAAAAAATATTATATATTATAAAATATATTCTATTATTATTTAATATTTATAATGTAATATATTACAAATAAGATTTCTAAAAATTATATTATAATTGATTTTTATATTATTATTAAAAAGATTTAATTAATTATTATTCTAATTTTATATAGAAAGAAATTCTTTAAATAATTTAAGAATATTATTTTTTTATTATTAATATTATTTATTTTTTAATTAATTATTAATTTATTATAATTACTAAGATTACTTTATTATAATTATATATTATAATTAAAAAATATTTTATATTATTATAATAAGATATATTAATTTAATATTATATATAATACTAGATAAATCTTAATTTATAAAAACTTTAAGAATTATTTTATATATATATCCATAATATAATTATTATTTCTAAGAATTTAACTAAGTATTTTATTTATTTTAACTTTATTTTTAATTATTTAAAAAATATAAATTTAAAACTTAAATTTACTAAGATTTTAATTAGTTTTTTCTTTATAATATTTTGAGATTAGTATATTAATATACTTAATCTTAATATATCTAAGAGTAAACTCTAGATTATTAAGAGTTTTTTTATAAATTTAACTAAACTAGATTATTTTCTTAACTTTACTAGATAATTATATTATTATATATAATACTATTTTTGAATATCTTCACTTTTATAGGATTATAAAATACTTTTAATTAAAAATTATTTTAGTAGTTATTAAATCTATACTATTTATATAATATTTATTAATATTAATAAAAAATATAAGATATTTAAGAATCTATAATATAAATTTATAGATTTAAAAAAATTTATTATTTATAATTCTAAATATTAACTTTATATTAATCTTAATATATACTATAATAATTATAGTATTATAATATAATATATTTTATATAAATTAAAATATAAAGACTTATCTAAATTATTTATTTATATATATATAACTACTTTTACTCCTGAGTAGAACTTTAATTTTTATAAAATATGATTATTAGTTTATTAAAAATATTATACTTTATATAGACATTTTATAAATTAAAATATTTTATATAAACTATTTTATTATTTTTATTCTCTATTATTTATATAGATTATATAAATATTATTAATATATTTAAATAGACTATATTTAATATTATTATAATTAAATATCTTAATTTATATTTAATTTATATTTTTTAATATATTTAAAATATAGTTTTTATATATTCTATTACTTTAGTATATCTAATACTATTATTAATATATTTTTTATTTATTTTAAATTAAAGATATATTTTATATTATTCTAGAATATAATTTAGAAATACTTTTATAAATATTTATTAAATATCTAAATATTATATTATATATATTATAAAAGTTAATAATTTTTTTTAATAATAAATTTATAATAGTTATATTTCTAATTTTTAAATATAAAAAATTATTAATATTCTATAATCTAATCATGAAATTAATTTTTTATATTTTATAAAAAATAGTTTTTTTATTTAATTAAGAATATTAATATTAGTATATCTAATAATACTATTATAAATAATAATATTAATTTAATAGAGTAGTTATAAATATATCTATTTTATTTTTTTATATCTAAAATTTTTAATATTATTTATAATAATTATAACTATTAAAAGTTATAAAAAATATCTTCTAGAATTAAATAATCTTATTATTTATAAAATATATAAATTATTTTATATAATTACTATAGACTTTATTTTAACTCTTTTTATTAAAAATAAAAATAATTAAGTATTTATAATTATTAATAAATTTATAAAATATATTAATATAATTAAAGACTAATCTACTATAAAAATAAATAAATAGAGAATTACTATTATATATTTTTTAAAAAAATATAATTAAAATATTCTAAAACTTCTTATTTTTAATTATAATATTTACTTTATATTTTTCTTTTTAAAAAATTATTTTTATATTTTAATTTTTACTAATTTTATTTTATTACTTTATATTTTTAAATAGATAATTAAGTAGAATATATGATCTAAATTATTAAGATAATAATATATTATAATATAATATAATATGATAAAAATTGTAATTTTATTTTACTTTTTTAATTATTTTAATAATACGTTTTACTTTAAATATTATAATAAATAAATTATTCTATTAATTATTTTTTAATATAGATTTTTAATAGCTTTAGTATTTTATTAAGAATATTTTCAATTATATCTATTTATTTCTAAAAATACTAGTATATCTAATTATTTTAAGAATATAATTCTAAAATATTTAAAAATTAAAATTATTATTTTTTACATTGTTAAAATATTTCTGTTAAATAAACTAGAAGATATTCTAAATATTTTTAAAAAAACTTTATTATTAAAACTAATATTAATTGAGATTTTTTATTATATTTTAATATTAAGAAAATTCTTAGGTTTATAATTATTTATATAAAAAAATATATAATATAAAATATAAAATTATATTTTCTATCTTAATAATACTATATATCTATATGTATATAAGAAATATATTATTCCTATAATTAAGAATATTAAGATTAAATTAATATAATAATATATTAGTCTATTTTCTATTACTAAAATTATTAAATATTATATATACTATTTCAACTTTTTAAAATTATAAATTATTTATCTTATTATTTTTATTATATAATTAAAATCTATTTTTATAAAAACAGATCTCTATAGTTATATATTATTTAAATCTTTTTATATTATTAATAAAAGATTTCCTAATAAGAAATACTAGGAAATTTTTATTATTTTAAGAAAATATATTATTTTATATAAATATACTCGAAAATCTATTATTAAATATCTTATTTACTAATCTAGATATAATTATACTAATAATATTTAGATTTATAAAAAGAATATTACAGCAGATAATTTAATTTATAAATTTAAAAAATACTAGTTATCTTAATTACAGTATATTATTTTCTTTATTTCTATATTTTTTTTATTCTATAAATTATAAATTATTTTATATAATATATTTCTATTCTGCCTATTATATATATATATATATAATATTACTCTATAAGAATATCAAGCTTACTGAACTAATATATATAATAAACCTTAGTTTACCCAAGGACTCTACTACTTAGTCTTCCTACTACTTTCTATACTACCTTAGCAGAAGACTTCTTCAATCTCTGAATTTCAACTATTCCCGAGAATTCTCCCCAATTCAACCTTCTTACATCATATTTTTCAGCTTAAGCCATCAACTACCGTAATAATACTTGGTAAGAGAAGTTACTATTTTATTTATTAAATAATTAATTACTTTTTTAATTTTATATATTACATATCTCTGTTATACTCAGCTCTTTAATTTAAAGAAGTCAGCTAAGGAATAAACAGAACCTAGTAGATAATGTAAAATAATAATATTATTAATTATTTAGATAATTATTTTAATAGTTATTTTAAATATTCTAATATAGTTAATACTCGCAATTATATCTATTTTTAATAATCCTTGAAATATAACAAGTTTAATAATCACTAGAAGCTTAAATCATTTAATTAATTAGAAAATAATATAGATATAAAATATTTTATAAACTACAGATTTATTAAAATTCTAGAGTAGTAAATAGAAACTACTATTTGATAGTTAAAATATAGAAGTGATAGAAATAAAATTATAAATATAAAGTAATATTTTATCATTAATATATTTTTAGAAAAAGTAGATATCTAGATTAATATTATAATATCTAATAATTTAATATATTAATTTTAATAATAGCTAGATAGCTTATCTATTAAATAATTAATGTATTTAAAAATAAAATACTTAGTAATAAAAGACTGTAGAATATAAATTAAGATTAATATAAAAATAAAAAGTAAAGAATATATAAAGAGAGGTTAATAATTATAGAAAATATATTTTTCATTAGTATAAAGAAAGATCTAGAAAATAAATAATTAAAGTTTTTGATTTATGATAAATAAGAATATATTATATAGATTACTTGGTAGAAGTAAAAATAAATTATAAAATATAAAACTAAAGTTAAAATATTACATTAAGTTTAAAAAATAATAAATAATTTATAAAATAGATCTACTAGAGAGAAAATAAAAAATATGATTACAGAATATAATATATAAAAGAATAGTATAAAGATATTTAATAATTAAAAAATAAAGATAGAAATAGATATAGGAAATTAGGAAAATTAGAAAATATCAATTATATATAATAAATAATAAATTAGATAATTACAATATATTAATAAATATTATAAAGTAAAAAAAGATTATATATAAGTTTTATAAATTAATATAAGCTAGTATAGAAGTTAGGAAAATAAAAGAATCAAGAGATTAGCTAAAAGCTTCCTTAGTATTTATAAATATACTATTATAGGAACAGCAGAACACGGATATTCTAGAAACTGCAGAAGTATAATATAAGAAGGTTAAATTAGGAAGAAATCTTAGGAAGAGACTAATAGTTAAAACTCACAGGTGTAAGAAATCCTTTACTACGATAATATAAAAGATAGTAGAAAGATAAAATAATAAAATCTTTAATTAAACTAAGATTTATTATATATATTGGTTTAGTAAGCTTAATATTTTAATAAATAATCTTATATATAAATAGCTCTATAATAGAAATATCAATGTATATATATAAGTAATTCATAATTTATAAAATAAAGAAAAAAAATTAAATATGAAGATTGTCAGAGCAAGAGTCTATCTACAGTACGAATGTACGTAGGAACAAATGAATAAATCATGAGGATGAATGAATTGATTATCAAGTAAGGAAGATCGAATGAACGAGCGGGCGGAGTATCGGCCGCTCGACATCATGCCCGAAGGCGGTGACAGGCGGCCGTATCAGCCGTCATCGACAAATATAAAGAAAATAATATAATATATTATAATTAAAATGATTAACATTTTTTAAATTTATAGATCAGATTTTTTATTATAGTACTTGTTTATAAATCTATATATTATTAGTATAATTATATCTAGACTAGTAAACAAATACTTAGTAATAGATTTTTTTTATATAATATAATCGGTAAGTGAGCAGCGTGTGTAAGGCAGCAGCGCGCTGCATTTTCCATATAAAATAGTAATTTTCAATCTCGTATATCTCTACTGATTCTGGATATTATTCTATATAATCTTATATACAACTTTATATAGTTATAAGTTAATATCTATACTAAGGATTTCTAAATTTAAAGTCTAATAAAATCTAATACCAAAGAATATAGTATACTTTTTGTATTTTATTCTTTTTCTAGAATAACTTTTTTAAAAAAAGATAATAATATTTTTAAATAAGATTTATAAAGAATTAATATATTTAATTCTATAATATCTTTATTTAAAGTTTTTTAAGTATTCTTATTATTAGGTTATATAAGTTTTAAATATCTAGATTTATTACTGAATACAGCTCTGCGCTGCTGGCTTACACGCGCCACTCGCTTACCGATTATATTATTTATATAAAATAATGTAGTTTTCAAAAGAATAAAAAAGATAATATTTTTTATTAGAAAAACTCTTATTAATACTATAAAAAAACTAGAATAGGATATAATTATGAAAGTCTATTTTTCTAGAAATAGGTCCAAATTATATAATTTTATTATTATATAATTAAAATAATAGAATAAATAGTTTATTACTTTAAAAATTAAACAATATATATAATATCTAATAACTTGATAATAGAAAATAGATTAATATATTATTATATAAATTTAATTTCAATATTCTTAATAGTAGGAATAACACATTTATATATATATATATATATATATAAGTATATAGAATTACTAATATAAAAGAATATAAACTTATGTTCTATATTATATATTTTTTATTGATGGTTATACACATAAGAACTTTCTTAATATTAAAATATAATAAGTCTTAATTAATATTAAGATCAATAATAAATATTTTTTAGAAATATCTAGCATATTTTTTAATTTATTTAATAAGAATATCTTAATACTATAAAAAAATAATAATTTTAATTTTTAAATATTCTAGAATTATATCTTTATCAGATATACCAGTATTTTTTAGAAATGTTAATAAATTTATTTTCAAATAACTAGATATAATTTAAGATTTTAACAAAATATTAAAATTGTCAGAGATCTATACTAAAGAATGATTTTAAAATAGAATTAGATACTAAAATAGTTAATAGAATAATAGAAATTGTAATTCTTATTATATTATAATATATTATATTATTCTATCAATAGCTAAAACTAGAGATTTTGATTAATTAATTATTTAAATATATAGAATAAATGAATAGAATTAATAAAAATTAATATATAAAAAGGTTGTTTTCTAGAAAAAGAGTATAAAGTAAATATTATAATTAAAAATAAAAATCTTTAAAGTATTTTGATTATATTTATAGAAATAATAGATAAGAATAATTCTTTATTTATTTATTTTATTAATATATTATTCTTTAATTATACTAATATATTTTATAAATTTATTAATTATATGAATACTTAATTATTCTTACCTTTAATAACAGGAATTATAATAAAACCTATAATAATTATATAAAATAAGTTAGTAATAAAAATAATTAATTATAAAATATTATATTATTTATATTTCTTAATTTTATTCTTAGGATATAATAGATAATAGAAAATATATTTTTAAAATAATTTATATATTTATGAATAATAAAATTATTTGACCAAAAGAAATTTCTTACAGTCTTTATAATTATACTATTTATGTATAATATAAGAAATTTCTTTGTGAAAAAATAAAATAACGATATTTATAATTATTATATTAAATTAAATTATTATTCATAATAGTATTATAAGATATACTAATATTAATATTTCTAATTATATAAAAAAATTGATTTTTCTAAGATATAGAAAATAAGCTTAAAAGTTAGATCATAAAATATTAATAATTCTTAATACTAAAGAATAAAAAATATAGTTATTATAGATTTATTAAATTTAAAAAGATTATTACTTTCAATAGTATATATAATATAAATATTAATAAAGATATCTTTAAGATTATCTTTTAAAATAATGTAAGAGATATCTTTTACTTAGAATAGATAAAAAATATATTAATTATAATATTAGGTATATTAGAATAATAAAATATAAATAGATTATAAATTAAATTATTCACTTATAATAATATTAAACATAATTTATTTGTATATACTAATAATATTTAAATTGTTTATATAAATAATAAGGAATAAAGATTTTAATATAACTTATATAAAATATAATACTTCTAATTTAATAAACTAATAAGTATATTTTATAGAAATTAAAGTTTTGTTTTAAAATAAAACCAGCTATATATATATATATATATAAGTAAATCTTTTAAATGAATCTTTATATTTTAAGTTATTGAAAATCTCATATATTATAATATTATAAGTAATATGATATACATTAAATTTAATATAAAACTAATATATAGAATTATAATAAATAAGTTTCTTTAAATTTATAAGTTTATATTATAGATTTATAATATTTTATGTTTTTTGATATTAATTAGTATTTTATAAATAGCATAATCCTAATGTTATTGAAATAATTTATAATTAAAAATAATTTATAATTCTATAAAATAAAGGTCTTTGAGAGTAATATTATATATAATGATATAATTGTTTAACAAAATTAAGAAAATAATCTAGCTTAACTAAATTTATAAAGAAAACCAGATTTTCAAAAATTTAAAATTTAATTCTAGATATACTAAAAATAAATATATCAGTATATAAATCTAGAAATGTTATTAAAAAAATTAACAAAGACTTTAATATACCTAAAGTTTCAATTTATTTTTTCAAGATAAGTAAAATAAGATTAAGATAAATAAGATACTTTTTTTAGATTCTTAAAAACAATAATTATATTATTAAATAGAATAGTAATATTACCATTATCTAAAATTATTAATATAAAGACTGCACTATATAACTAGATATATAAATAAAAGAACTTTTAATATAATAAATATTTAAGAGATTCTATCTAAAAGAATATTTAGATTAATATTATATACTGGTACTTTAGAAATATATTAATAATAAATTCTAATATCAATATTAATATTCTTAGAATACAGTATTTTAGTATAAATAATAAAATAATTAAATTTAATAATATAATTATAGATAATATATATATTAATATATTTATTATTCATAAATATTTAATTTAAATATAGTAATTAATAATTATAAAAATAAATATATTATTTATTATTTGTATAAATAAAAAAGAGATATTAATTAAATATATATATATTAATATTTCTATATTATTCTTTAATCTAAATATATAATTAATATTAGTAAAGTTAATATATATCTTAATAAATAAGTAAATTATAAAGTATAAAAATACTATAATTAATTACATTATATAAATAGATCTAATAATATAATTAGATTTTATATAGATTTATATAAAAAAATAAAGTCTTAATATCTTAAATAATAATTGATTAATATTTATAATTAATAATAATATTTTTATATCTAATTATATTAGTTTTAATAAGTAAATTAAAATATAAATTATTAATTATATATATTTTTATAATAATAGTTATATGTTAAAAATATTTATAAAATTAAATTAAATAACTTTTTTAAAATTATCTAAAAAGAATACTTTAAGATTTATATATTTATTTATTTAATACTTAAAAGTAATATTAGATATATTTAATAATATTTTTATAAATTATATTTTAATTCTAAGAAAATAAATAAAAATAATATTTATAATTATTATAAAATAACCAGTATTAATATATATAGATATATAATATATAATAATATTTAAACTAATTATAGTAATAATAAAACTTTATGTATATAATAATTTCTTGAAGTAATCATTTTTCATATTCTTATAATAATTAAATTTAATAATATTAATAAATAAAGGCTTAGAAGAATTTGTAATTTTAAATAATACAAATTAAAATAATTAAATATTATAATTATTATATAAATAAAATAAAATTATGATCTATCTAAAAGAACATTTAATTTTAGTATTATTAAATAATATTATTAGTAGTATTTATAATATATATATCTTTAATATATTTACTATAAATATCATTATAGTTTTTATAAATTATCATTATTAAATTAGTTATAAGTATACTTTTTAACTTAGAATTAGTCAAAATAGTTAATATATTAAGGTTAATTATACATTTATTTAATAATTTTATTTTAGTTACTATCAGAATACTAATAATACTTCTTATCTTATTTATAAATATAATAAGACTTTTTAACTAGTAATTTTAAATTACTAACTTTAATTATATATATATATATCTATAACCTTACTAATTCTTTTTAAAATGTCTAATACTTAAGTTCTGGAATTTATATTAATATTATCTCTTTAAATATTATTATTATTCTACGACTGATGATTATCTCGAATAGATAAAGAATTATTTATTAAAATTTATTAAGAAATTTATATATTCTATAATTAATATAAAATATAAAAATAAAAGTACTATTACTACTACTAAGATTATTAATAATTATTTAATTATTAATTTAGACTTTAGTTATTTTACTAGTTCTAATAGAGTTATTAATTATAATTTTTATTATATTTTAAATTATAGTTGTTAGTATAGTTTTTATTATATTTTTGAAGTTTTTTATCAAATTTATTAGATTTCTAATAAATATAAAATATATAATTTTTTAAAAATCTAAATCCAGAATACTTTTATATCAGATAATATGAATATATTTTAAGTTTTTAATTATATTACTATTAATTAAATTACTGAAAAAAACTTATTAACTATAGTATTATTATTTAGATATATTATTATATATAAAAATATAGATTAAAATAGTTTTAGATATAAGTTGATTACTCAAATAAACTAATTAATAGATAGTATAAGTATAATAAATTATTTTTTTAAATAAAATAATAAATATATTTATTAATTTATATATTATCTATTCTATTAAATAAAATAAAAATTAATTTTATTATTACTATATAAAAACTTAGTTTAAAGTATTTCTCAATTTATTATATTATTTATTTATTAATAAATTATCAGTTAATAAATATTTTTCTTATTTAATAAATTTAATAGTATATTTTATCAAAGTTATATTATATATTATATATATATTTATAAATCTACTTTAATTACAGATTCCCTATAGTACTAAACAATATTATAAATATATTTAATAAAGATTAGTATTTTTATAATAATATATTTCTCTATTAATCTACTTTATAACTTTATTTAATAGTAAATGAAAATAGAAGTAACTGATTTTTTTATATTTAAGATTTTTATATACTAGATATTTTAATTATTTTTATTAAAATTCTGTGGATCTGTATGATTATTAAAATAATTTTTAATATAATTATTAATATTATTTTATTAAAAGATATATTATTATTAAATAAAATAATAATATTTATTACTTAATTTAAGTAAGTATTTATTATATTAAGATAAATAAAAATATTAGTTAATATAATTTCTAATATAATTTATTATAGTTAACTAAACCTACTAATAATATTATTAAATATTAGATATATTTTATAATATACTAGAATACTAGTAGAGAAATATTTTTAATAATATTTAATATTATTTTTAATAATATTTTCAGGATTATTAATTAATTTAATTTTAAAATATTTAATTACTTTAATAGTACTATACTTATAATTAATACAAGTATCTATTAAAAAAGTAATAGAGATATAAAAATATTTATAAACTATAATATTTTTATAAAACTTAGTATATCTTATAGATTCTTAAGAATATTCTTTCCTTTTTAAAAGTTGATCAGATATTTATATTCAAAATATAAGTTTTCCTTTACTAATCTATATATATAAAATTATTAAATATTTTATATTTATTATAGTCTTATCTAGAAACTTTAAAAATAAAGGTTTAAGTAATACATTCTTAAAATATATATATTTTATAAAGATTAAAACAATATTTCTTTATATTCTTAGAAATAATGATTTTTATACATATTTAGAAATAGATCTATAGAAGATAGTATAATATATAAAAAATAATAAATCTATATTATAATGTCTTATTTAGAGAACTGTTCTAAATAGTATATAATAATAATAATAATAATTAAGGTCTTAAAAAATTTTTAATTATCAGAAAACTTATATTATATCAGGACTAAATATGATTTTATAAATATACTAAGTACTATTTCATTTATTTATTAAATAAGACTTATCAATATAAATTGTAAAATAGTTTAGAGTTATTTATCTTCATTCTTATATTATTTTATATATTAATCATAGATTTTATTATTAATGGTTTTTTAAATTAATATAATATTAACATTTTATTATAGATTTATAAACTGTGAAAATATTTATTTCTCATTATTATAGACTACATTGGCTCTATATAAGATATTATTAAAAATATCTTTAAGGTTAATGAAATATGATTACTTTTCTAAAATCTATCATAGATTATATACAAAAAATTCTTGAAAATTATACAATATTAGATAAATCTCTAAGTATTATAATTTCATATATTTTATAATACTTGATTATATAATATTTACTAGTCTTTTTAATACTCATTCTTATTTTGATAAATATCTTTGATAATAGAAAAATAAATGTTATTTAATATATTATTAGACTAATATTCCGGGAACTGTAATTCTGATATAAAAAAATATCAATATATAATTTATTATATAATTTTATTTTATCATATTATAATGAATTTAGAAATAAGCTCTAAAAGAAATAATTTAGTAGAAATTTATAAAATTTATAATTTCTATAAAAAGTAAGAACTATTATATCCTATTAAAAAGAAGACAATTTTAAGAAAGCTTTTAATACTAATTAAGAAATATATTTAAAGAGAAGAATAGCAAATAAATATTGTTATTTTGATTATTCTTATAATAATACTAGTATACAGTTTTCTATTTTATATTATTATATTATAAATAAGGCTTTTTTGTAATATTATTAAACATATTTTAGATTATTAACTTATTTATAAGATATAATATCTTTACTACCAATTTTAAAAAATTATATTAATTCTAATATATATTACTTAATAAATAATATATATTTTCTGAAACTTATTTGTAAATAGGGATTTTAAATTTTTATATTTAAAAATCTACTAGTTTAATCTAACTAAATAACTAAATTTCTTTAATATCTAATATATATAGCTTATATATAAAAGATATACCGAGTTTATATATAAATAAGAATATAAGTATTTTTAGGATATATTTTTGATATTTCTAGAAAACTCTCTAGATTTAAAAAGTATAGAAAATATACTTTTATCTGTAGTATAAGATAAGTACAAAGATATAATAATATAGATATATATTCTTTTAGTATAACATAATATAATACTGATTTTTTTTAAAAAGAATTACTTTATAAATTGGTAAATATATTATATTCTATATTTATAAAAATAAATACAATAATTTTGATAAAATATTAAGAAGTATCATCTTTTATGAAAAATAATTTTGTAAATAATATGATTTTCTAATTCGATAGAGATATATTATATTATATATATTATCAGATTTAGTAATATAAACAAATAGTTAAATTTAAGTAAGATTCTCATATTATAAGAATACTTGGAAATTTGAATTTTTATAAAACTGTAAAGTTATCTGTAGAAATATTAAAATCTATATTATTAATATCTTAATGTATTAATTCAATAATTAAATAAATAAGAAAATTATAAGTATTTCATATAATTTAAACTTAATATTCTTATTTTATAAACATCTAAATACTAAATATAACTATTAAATATACTTATTTAATGATTCAGATATAATAAACAAATAACTAATATATATAAGTAGATTTATATAGTTTTATGAGATTTAGATTTATTTATTATTTTATAATAAGTATAAAATTATTTCTACTTTTATTATATAATAATTATTACTTACTTATATGAATTGAAATAAAAATATTACTAATTAATATATATATAAATATCCATTATTACAATATAAATATAATTAATAAATAAATAAAAAGATCTTTCTTATGACAAAGTTAAATGAAAATGAGATTTAGTTTTATAATTTATATTATATGAATTGATAATTATGTATTTTTTGTCAATAACAGCTAATATTACCACCCATTACTATCTTCAATTAGAATATTAAGTAGCTGATATTCTACTTACTCATTTATTTAATCTTCTTTACTTTATTACTTTATTAATTCTTATAATTTATTTATTTATTTCTATATATATATTCATAGTAACTAAACTCTTACTCTAATATTAGTAATATATTTATTATTAATCTTAGGATTTCTAGAGATTTTATTAAATGAAATATATATATATTCTTATACTGGAGTAATTATATACAAGTAAAAGCTAGTTTTTTTTAAACTTTTTTATCTTTATAATAACTAACAGAAGAAGAATTGAATTACAATATTAATTTATTATATTTTATAATATATTTAACTCGCTGTTTATTAAAAATCGAAATAAGAATATATTATAGAAAATAATTTATATATTTAAAATAAATACTTCTCTAGTATTATAAGTTAAGCTTTTATATTTAATAAATTAATTTATTTATAGACTGTCCTTAAATAAACTAATTTATAAATTTTATAAATTAATAAATAAATATATAAATATATTTACTTATTTTATTTAATTAAATATAACAGTTTTTTAATGTATTATAATTAAAGAAATTATTAGATTGTTTTTTGTTATTAAATTTATAAGTTAATTTATAAATATATTTATATATATCTAGTATTATACCTTTATTAATTAATTTTAGAATTTATATAAAAAAATAACCAGAAATCTTTAAAAATTATAAGATATAATTTAACTTCTAAATAATATAATTTTTTTAATATCTCTGATTATATTTTTAAAATTGTTGAATAAAGATTTTACAGGTCAACAGTTAAGTCAGGAAAAAAATTAAAAAATAAAAAAAATATATAATTTATTTATACAGGAATAAAAAAGTACTAGAATAAATAGATAAGTTAATATAAAATAATATTCTTAATTTATATCAGAATAAATATCTAAACCATAAAAATAATATTTTTAATGTATATTAAAATAAGTATTTAAGCTACCGAAATAGTATCTTTAATAAATATTAGAATAATTATTTAAATCAATACTAGAATTTAAATAAATAATATAAAAATAAGAATCTAAGTTTATTTAGGAATATTAATATTGCAGTATATAAACTAATAATCTATTCTAAAAATTAGTTTAAAAATATAGAATAAAATTATTCTAGACTTATAATATTAATTAATAAAAGGAAAGTTTATCTATAATCAGATATTATATAATAAATATAATAATAATTATAAGAAATAAATAAATATTTTACTACTTCTAAAATATATATATTTAATATTAAAGAATATAGAATTTTAATATATTTTTTATATAAAATTAATAATAAAACTAGTAGTTATAAAATTAATAAGAAAAAAATGATTAATAATTATTTTTATTACTAAGTAGTTCTTATTATTTAAAATACTTATATTTATATAGATATTTATATAGTTATTCTTATAATTAGAAATAATAAAATCCTAAATTTTATAATTTCAATATCTTAAAACTAAAAGAAATTAGATATTATTATTTTAATATATTTGAATTATAAAATCTAGGATTTTATTATATTCAATTATAAGAATAAATGTATAAATATCTATATAAATAAATCTATTTAAGTGTTTATATAGAATATCACTCAGCATTATAAAATATGTTTTTTTATTAATTTTTATAATTAATTATTTATTATATAAATTTACTTATATCTAGAACTTATTATTTATATTTATTAACTAATAAAAGATACTATTATAAATAATTTCTTAATAAAACTACATAATATTATATTTATATGATAATATTTTATAAATAAGTAAATTAAAGAGAAAAATAGAATTATTAATAATATTAATAAAATAAATTTTTCTCATATCTAGATTAAGATATTCGAGAAATTTGAAGTCTAAGATTATAAATTTCTTTAAATCTATTTATATAAAAATAACTAAACTAATTCTAAAAATTATAGAAATAAATAATAAAATAAAAATATAAAAATTTTAATATGTAGTAATTATTTTAATCCTATTAAAGAAATCAATTATATTAATAAATCTAGGTACCTTATTCTAGCTAACTTCTATTAATAAATAAATTTTAGAATAAAATAAAAAATAAATAATTATAAAATTATATAAAAATAAATTATATTAAATATAAAAAAGTTAATATATATATATAATAGTCTAGAAGATTCTATTATTTTTTAATATAATAGTCTAGAAGATTCTAATAATTATATTATTATTTAAAAAATAATAATAAAAAAGAGTATTATAGTACCAATAAAAATAAAAATAAATATATTAATAATAATAAAAATAATCAAGATAATAATATAATATATATTATATTTATTAATTTTAAAATAATTATTATATATAATATCTATAATATAATTTTTATATTTTATAATTAATAATATATATATATTTTTTATATTATAAAACATAGAATAATAATAATTATTATTTTTAAAATTGATTTTTTTAATATTATTGTATCTAATTAATATAGTAAATAAATATCTTATAACATATTTAAAATATAATATATTATAAGTATATTAATAGATTTAAATATTACTATTATTTATAACAATATATATCTTAATATAAGTTATAATTTAACTATAATTAATAAAATATTTATTTTATGAATTAAAAATATATTTTTTAAAGTATTATCTAGAATATTAATATATTAAATATTAGTTTTTATTATAAATAATATCTTATATAATTTTTAATATATATTTTTATATAAATAAATAAATATATTACTAGATACTTAATTAAATATTTCTAAAATATTTATATGATAGTAAAAATTTTTATCATTAATAATTCTAAATTTAAGTCTAATTTATTTACTAGTATAAATATATTTAACTAGAAGAATACTATTCTTAGTTATAATATTTAAATAATTTTATCTTAATAGATATAATAATTTTCTGATTATAATATAATCTAAATTAAATATAATTATATTAATATTTTAATATATACTAAAAAGTATATAATTATTTAATTATATATAAAAATAAATATATTAATTAAATTTAAAATTACAATCTTTCTAATTAATAATTATAATTATATTTTTAATATATATAATAGTATAGACTTATTTATATATATATATTTAATTAATTCTAATTTCTTGATATAAGCACTTAATAGGATATTTAAGCTATTTATAATTAATTATTATTTATACATAGATATAATTATAGATAACAAATATATTATAATTTTTTACATTTGAATTTAAAGACTTAAATAAATAAGTAGATATATATATATATATATATATAAATATAATATCTATAATTTTAATTATATTTAATACTAAGTCTAGTAACCATATTATATAAATATATATTATATATATATTAATAAGTAGTTTAAATGTACTTATTAATTAAATTATAATTTATTAATAATAGATATCAATGATATTCTTATCTAGTCTATATTTAAGATATAAAACTTTATAAAAATTTAAAAAATAGGTTAAAAAGTAGTAGAATTTATACTTAAATTTGAATTCTTTATTATCTAAAAATAAAATTATAATTCTTAATAATAATATTATAATATATAAAAATTTAGAGATAATGGTATATCTTTATAAAATTCTTAAATTATATAATATATAACTTAAATCATATAATTTTAATATAGATATTATTAATATTTCTAAAGAAAATTAGATGTAAATTTCTTTAAAAAAAAATGAAAAATATATTTTTAAACCTTATCTGTATTATAGATTTAAAAAGAATTAATAGGTTATTAATAAAATACTTAACTATTTATAAATATAAAATAAAGTTTTATTTATATAAATATATATACCCTATATACTTATCTAATATTTATTATTTAAAAATATATATTTAATTTTAATAACTTTAATAAACTACTTATATTAAAAAATATATAATTATTACTTTATATAATATTAATTATAAAAATAAGTCTAATTTTTATTCTATTTTATTATAGAAAGAAATTCTTTAGTTATTTATAAATTATATTTATATTATAATAATAGATATTTATATATTTTTTATTAATAGTATTTTTATTATAATTATTATAATTTTTATATAATTATTATATATTAAAAATAGATATAGTTTTATATTATTATTATAAAATATATTAATTTTATTTTATAGATATGATAATAAATAAATCTAATTCTTATAGAATTTTATGAATTTATTTATATATATATTAATAATTTATTTATTTATAAATCAATAATTCAATCATTATATCTAAATAATTATATAAATCTATCTAATATCTTTACTTAATACTTAGATAATTTTAAAATAAGAATATTAAGTTTATATTATACAAAATATTTATAATATTTTTATTTATTTAATTATTTAATTAATATATTAATAATTTAGATTTTAATATTTTTATAAATAAGTTTATAGTTTTATAAAAATTTAGATTTCTAAATATTCTTATAGTATTAGAATATTATTTAAACCTAATTAACTATTTATATTATTAAATTTTATAATATCTATAATATATTATATATTAATAAAAATAAAAAATAATATTACTTAAAGATTTATTATTAATAGAAATTATATTTATTAATATTATATAAATATTACTATATTTAGTCTTATAAATATACAATATAATATATTTATTAATTTATAAAATAATTTTATTAAAAAGTAGTTTTTTATATATTTTTATCTAGATATATAAGTATATATAAATTTTAATATTTTTTAAGAAGAATATCATATTATAATATAGTATATTAAAAAAATATATTAATATTATTATATCTTTTTTAACAATTATAATATATTTAATTACATTTTTTAATAATACTTTAATATTTATAAAGAAAAATTACTAGTTAATTAAACTTGAAATTAATTACTTAATTTAGATTTTATATAAATTATATTATATAGTATAAACTATAATTATTACTATTTCTAGTAATATATATATATTATATATTTATAATAATAATAAATAAATAAACTACTTTTAATATAATTATATTTCAATATTTAAATTTCTGTTCTATCTAAATATCTTAATTTATTTAAATATTTATTTTTAAGATTTTTTATTAATTAGATCATATAAATATAATTATAGATATATTTTTATATCTACTAATTAAAAAAATATCTTATACTTCTAAATTCAATCTTAAAGATATATTTATAATAATATTAGTTCATCTATTTAATTATTTAATAAATTTAAGAATTATTTATACATAATATATATAATTAAAAAAGTCCTAAAATTAATAGTAAAAACAATATTTATATTAGAATAAAAGTTTGTTAACAGCATAGATATATATATAAATAAATAAATAAATAAACTAAGTGAATTAATAAATTAAGGAAATAAAAAGATTAAGTAAATGAATAGGTAGAATATTAACTACTTGATATTATACCTAAAAGCAGTAATAGGTAGTGACATAATCAGTAAGTAAGTAGCGCGTGTAAGTAAACAGCGCAGATGTAAGGAAGGAAGAACGGGATTCATTCAAAACAATAGCCAGTCAGCCAACATTACCCACAATCCCTGATTCAGGCCTGAATCAGGCTAGTATGGACCCATTGATCCTAAACAAGTAATTGACTGCCTGAGGCAGGCTTGTAAGACCACCTGATCCTTACAGCAGAGCTATATTTAGTATTAATTCTAGATATTTTAAACTTATATAATATAATAATAAGAATACTTAAAATCTTTAAATAAATATATTATGAAAATAAGTATATTAATTCTTTATAAATCTTATTTAAAAATATCTATATCTTTTTTTAAAAAAGTTATTCTAGAAAAAAAATAAAATATAAAAAATATACTATATTTCTTTGTATTAAGTCTTATTAAATTTTAAATTAAAAATTCTTAATATAAGTATTAATTTATAGCTATATAAAACTGTATATAAAATTATATAAAATAATATCTAGAATTAGTAGAGATATAAGAAATTAAAAAAAATTTTTATATAGAAAATATAGTATACTACTAGTTTATATATACTACTTACATATTATATTAGTATTAACTATTATTAATAACTTTATTAATTTTTAGTAATTAGTACTAAAATTTCTTTTCAATTTTAAAAACAATTTATATTTAATTAATGTAAAGATTTCTAGGCTTCTAGTTTTATGATAAGACTATTTTCGGTTATTTATAGAATCTCTTTTTAAATTTTTTAATAGGACTAGTACTTCTAGATATAAGCTTTTTCTTTTAGAAATAATCTAACTCTAAGATAATAGATATTTTTCTTTCTTAAAAAGATACTTTAATCTTTCAATTTAAATTATTAAATGTGATTTTAGATTTATCTAGTCTATATATAAAGTAATAAACTTAAAATTTAAGAAAATAAAGATCTAAATTATTAGACTTACTAGTAATCAAATGATTTAATAAATATAAAATAATATAGTTTATAATAGTTTATAATAATTTAGATAAGAATAAACTTTCTTGAAATTTAAGTTATTATTTTTAAAAATAATAAATAATAAAAAACATTCTTTATTATAAATCTTATAATTATATATAATTAAAGAATATTTTTTAAGAAATATAAATAAAATATAATATTTTATTAATTTTATATTAAAATAATATTTTTATATAGTAGTTTGCTAATTAATTTATATAATAGTTTATTAATTTTATTATCTTTACTATCTTTGTCTTTGCTACCTTATAGTATAATCTATATAACTTTTTTATTCATTTAACATACTATAATCCATATATCCTTAAGTAATCCATTAAATACTTATATAGATACTTATATAAATATATCATATATAAATTATATAGTTGTAAATATACCTGTTATATTTCTTTTTATAATTATTATTTAGTTTATATTCATTATCATTTACTGTTATATTATGATTATTATAAATATTATAAAAGTCCTCTTAAGTACATTAATATATTTATATATATTAATAATATAGAGACCCGTATCTACTAATTTACTAAGTGAATTAATATATGTCTTAAGTTAATATACAACTTTTATTTACTTATTTAGATATTCTTATAATACTTTTAATTTCCTGTATTTTTCTTTGGAACTTATGTATATTTAATCTTTTTTATAATTTCTACTAAAGATTTACCTATGAATATATTCATTTGTTTATTTACTCTGTACTCAATAAGACTAATAAAATTATGAATTAATTTAATTATAGTATTTTTAATAATAGTTAATATTACCGCCTGTTATCATTTTCAGGTATAATGTTAAGCAGCTAATATTCTGCCTGCTTATTTATTTAATCTTTTTTACTTAATAATTAATTTATAAATTGCCATAATTTATTTATTTATTTCTATGTATATTTATACTATAGACAGACTCCTGCTGACATAAATAAAGAGATTAGTTAAAAAGAAACTTTATAAATGATTATAATTAAGAGATTTAAAAGATCTTTTATAGACATAATCTATAATAATATTTATAAAATAGTGGAAGACTTGATCAAAGTTAGTAATATAGATAAAAACAAATAGAAATAGAAAGTTTAAAGAATAAATGTATATTACAGCAATGAATATAAGTATAATATCGATATATTTAAATATTCTATAAACTAGTTAATAAAAAAGAAACTAAGGAATAGATATATTATATTATAAGATTTATAAAAAAGATAAAAATATTAGAAACATTAGAAACTAACTAATTTATAAACTAAACTAAACTAATAATATTAGTAATATACTTATTAAAAAAGAATATTTTATTCTATTTGATTTTATATTAATTATTAATACTTCTACTTTTTTATAATATTTTAATTATAAAAAATATAAGGATTTTTATATATGGAAAACCAGAGATTATTAAACAAGAATTCTTCTTAAAGAAATATCTATAATATTATAATTTAATTATTTAAAAAAAGAGTCTAAATCTAGAATTATTAATTTTACTAGAAAATCTAATAAAACTTTTTATAAATAAGAAATATAATTTTATTATAGGATTAAAAAGCTAAGAATTCTTTATATCAATTACATATAGATTTTTTCTAGAACCAGAAAAGAAAATATTAATATTAATTATTAAAAGTTAATAAAGAATTATTTTTGAATATAAATAAAATTCTTATTCATTTCTAGGGATATATATTAGCTTATATATGATATATAAATAAAAGAAATAAATTTATAGAATTCTAAAAACTTAATCATTAATAAGAATTATTATCTAGAAATATTATTTAATATTATATAGAAAAAGCTTCTTACTCTATTAAAATTAATTATGGATACCTATTTTTTTTATAAATTTCTTAGATTCCTGAAGAGTTAAATCTATTTATCATTATATACGAGATACAAAGTAAATTGAATTCTATAATAACAATATATAAGATTTCATATTTTTATATATAATAATAATAAATTAATTTAAGTAAATCTAAAATATAAGTTATTCATAAAAAGAAGTTAGTAATATTTTTTATTATAATATAAAGATAGTTTTTTATTATACAGAAAATACTTTTCTATATAAAAACTAGATAAAAATTTATTTTAATTTTATAATTAATAGTTTATAAATTAATAATAAAATATCCTTTAGTTTTTTTTTTTTTGTTCGATAGTAAATACTAGATATATAAATGATATTTATATTTTAATATATAATATTTTAGTAGTAGTATATCGAGAGTTAGAAATATAATTAATAATAGTTTTACTATATTAAGAAGAATTATAGATTTAAAATTTATATTTAATTATATAATCTTACTATTTATCTTTTATTAATATAAATATTTATTAATTTTCCAGAATATAGATAGTTCTAATATTAAAAATCTAAAATAAGATCTAAATATTATAGAACATAATAAATTTTATAAGGACTTCTTTATTACTGTTATAAGAAATAATTATATTATTAAAAATTACTGGTATTTTTCTTATTAATTTTATACTCTATTTTTGATAGATAAAACAGTTTTAGAATATTTTAAAGAATATTTCAAATTAAGATATTGTTTGAATAATCTTGATACTTATAACTTCTGCTGTATATAAGATTAGATAATAATATAATAATATATTTATATTTATATATAAGAAACTTAAGATATTAAATAAATAAATTCTATGATATTATCTTCTGTTATATAAATTATAATATATTTATTCTTCAAAAATATAGTAAATTTAATATATTAATTTAATATTACTAGATATAAAGATTCATTAATAGCTTTAATAAAAAAGAAAAATAGATTAATATATATATATATATATACGTAAATAAACTAGTACTATTTTAATACTAAAAATATAATTATTATTTATAAGATTTATTATTTTCATTTTAATAAGTATTTTTCCTTATATATATATAAAGAAATAATAATTATTTAAGTATAAGAAATAAATAAGTAAATTTATTTAATAGTATTATAAGTTATAAGAAAATTATAAGATTATATAAGTAAAGAATTATTATTTAATACTAATAATTAAGAACTAGATCTTCTTAATTAATTATATTGATATGAATAAGTATATGAAGGCCTCCGGGAGATCTTTAATTAAATATATATAAATCCTAATATATATATACAGAGAACTAGGAGTTTAGAACTATTTTAATACTTATATTCATGAAAATATATATTAAGGATTATATATTAATTAGATTTATGAATAGAACTAATTTTTTTATTATAAAATATATCCCTAAATTCTTAGATTTTAATACCGGAGATTAAATAAATAAAAAAGGTATTAATAATTATAGATAAATATTTAGTATTAATATATCTTACATAGTATTTAGATATTATATTTAAACTAATATCTATAATAGTTATTTTAAATATAAAAAAACTTAAGTCATCTACATTAGTAACTATATCTTTTTTATAATAGTTGAAAATAGTATTATTAATTTAGATAATATTATACTTAATTACAATAATATAAATAATTATTTTCTTACAATCCTTTGAACATTTATATAATTGAATTCTTTATAGGAATCCTGTATTAAAAGTATTATACCAGTTATATCACTATTAATTATACCCTTCTTATTATTAGCCTTAATAGTTCTATAACTAATAAGAATTTATACTTTATAATACTTATCTTTATAGCTATAGAATATATTATTATTGATTATCTTAAATAGACAAGCCATATAGAATAAATACATATTTTTATTAATTATATTCCTAGAATGTTAAACTAATAGCAGTTCCAGAATAGTAAGTCATTATAGTTTTAATCATAAATATGATTTCTGTATTCACGATTTCTATACAAATAGAAATATCTATATTCTTACTTTTAATTATAGAAATTAATATAAAATTTATAAGAAATATTATTATATTAATAGTTACACTTCATATGTATTAGTAAATAGATAAAACTTTATTATCATTATTATTATTATTTACTACGTTGATATAGGAATATATTAATAATTATTTATTTTATAGATTTAGTTAAGATAACTTCTAGATAAATATATAATTTAATCTTACCAATACATTAGTGAATTATAGGAGTTATTTATATATATAATTTAGGTATAATATAATATATTTTAGATAAAGTAAATAAATAACTTAATATTTATATTATTAAATCTATGATATATATAACTATGCTTTAGTATTATTAAGAATAAACTAAAATAGAAGTAATTATATAATATTCTAATTTGATTATTTTTAGAATCTACTGCAGTAATTAAATCTTTTAATTTAATAAGATTAAAAATGAATTATATTAAAATTATGCTATATAAATAGACCTAGAAAATTATTTTAATTATTTTTTCATTATAATACTTAGTAGATTTACAGATACAATTAATAGATATATTAATATTTTTATAATAAATTCTATAATTAAGTTATTTAATTAATCCATTATTATTTATATTAGAACAAAAGAAACTAATATCTTTAGGCTTAATTCCTTATATATATAAAATATAAATATTATTCTTAGTATTATTATTTTTATTATCTTAACTAATATCTTAATAATTATGAGTATATTTGAAATCATAATTTTTATTTTAATTATAATTATCTTATCTGTAACTCCAAGTAACATTATTCATATCTTATTTTATAACTATATGTACTATGAAAGTATTTAAAGAATAGTATATAGTATCTAGAAGATTTAGACTAGAAAGAAAAACTAAATATTATAACTAGTTTTAATGTAGAGATATCTTTAATATAATAGTGTTAATTAGTTTAGGAATAATTTTAATAAAATAAATAAAGATTTCAATACAATAATATTACTGTTCAGGAAGATATCTTACCTTCTATAAAAGAATTTAAAAATATATATATTTAAAATAAATATTTTGTAATAAATTATCTTATAATAAATATAAAGATTTATTTTTCAATAGACAAGAAATATCTTATCTATAATACAAATAAGAAAATAAAGTAAACTACAGGTATATTCTAAATAAAGATATAGTAAAATATAAGAAATTCCAATAATTGAAAAATAAAAGAAATAATCAATTAATATTATTAATAAATATAACTTTATATTTTTAGATAGTCTAAGAAGACTTAAAAAATAAAATATATTTCATTATTTTGATATAACTATAATATCTTCTATAAATTATAATATATTTAGATATTTAGATATTTAGATATAATAAAACTTAATATTAAGATTTTTATAATATTTATATCTATAAAATAAAAAGTTAATGTTGTAATACATAATAATAATATTATCAATCATTTAAATCTTCATTTTATCAGCTGTTTTAAATATTATAATACAATTATAATCAAAAATAGTATAATATCAAAATCTAATATTGGTTCTACTAATATTATTTTATCTATTATTTCTATTCTTTTTATCAAAACTAAGTATAAAAATAAAAGGAAAGAATAATTAACTAAAAATAATAAAAGAACTAGATAAATATAAAATCTAGTAGTCATAAAAACTATGTATCTAAATAGAAAAATATATTAAAAGATTCTTTATATTTAAAAATTAAGTTTATTAAGTACTTTGATTTTTAGATATTATATTAGACTTTTATAACTAATAATTATTATCTAGAATATTTTATTATTTTTATTCTAAAGAATACAGGAATATTCATATTATAAAAATAACCAGAAACTTATTTGAAAAATATAAATACCTATAAATGATACAAAATATATATCTAGACAATTTAATTTATTTTAAAATTAAAATATAATTTTATATTCTCACTTATTTAATTTTAGATACTTTTATAATAATAAAATTAATTAATTATATTTAATTTTTATTTTTTACAAGTAATAATCTTTTTAAATATATTATTATAGTCTATAATAAAATAGATTATTTTAATTAAAAATATATTTCTATATTATATTTACTATTAAAACAATATATATAAACCTTAATTAATATTTATAAATTAAATCTAAAATTAATATTTCTGAATTTCTGTAATCTTATACTTGTTATAATCTTAGATTAATTTATTAATAAAAATATATAAGTTTTAATAGATTAAAAATATATAAAATATATTACAATCTATTATCTTATACTATTATATTTTAATAATATATTTGAAAATAAAAATATTACTTATCTATGTATTTTGTTTTAATAATAATATTTTCTAGAATATTATATTATTATAGAATAATATATCTTAAAAGATTATCTAAATTATTTAGTAGATCGTTAATGTCCCATATGGAGCCTATTTGATTCGATATATTACTTTATCTGCGGGCCATCGTTGACTGAAGAATTAGTTTTTTTTAGTAAACTATAACTCTATTTATTATAAGATAGAAATTACTATTTAAAATAGATAAGGCTAAAAAATAGTATAGTAAAAATAATAATAATAAAATATTTAAAAAACATTTTTCTTTTTTTTATGTTTTTTTATTTTAAAATAATATTTTCCTAAGAAGATACTTGCTAATATTCTAGAATATATATATAAAAACCATACTAATAGTATCTTCTACTCCCTGAAGTTTACTTTATAGAAAGCTTCTCCCTATATAATTTTATAAATACTATCTCTTTTTACTTATCTTATACTACACTAGGATTAAATTTAATTAAGAAGATTTATCTACTTTAGTTACTTTACTAAACTTTTATAAATAAACTGAATTATTTGGTTTTAAGTTTTAAATTAAGTTAAGCTCTGGTTAACTAGAATTTAAAGGCTTAGTTAAACTATTGTATAACTACTTAAAATTTACCTGATTTACTCAATTATTATATTTACTGTTTTCTGTTTTTATTATCTTTTATTATTGTTATATTTATATATAATATCTTTAAAGCCTTTCTTTTATTTATACGGATTGCCTTTCTGCTATTTCTTAAACGTAGATATATGTTTAAAATACGAGTATCTATAGTGATGTTGGTTTTTGTAAATTCTATTATTTTTATAATATTATATCTATAACAATTATTAAAGACATATTTTTAGTTAATTTTCTATTTCTCTATTTTTTTAACTTCTATGTTACCTTATATTAGTTTTCCTATAAAATTTATATATAATCTTTTCTTGCTTCTGTAATATATAATAAACTTTTAGTTGATATTATTTTTAAAAATATATTAAAAATCTTTATTTAATTAACTATCCAGTCTTTATAAAATTATTTCTAATATGTTTTATTTACATATAGAAATCCTTAGATTTCTTCTTGTATTTTATATTCATTATTTAATAATAATTTCTGTTATTTTGGATTAAATAAGTATATGTTTTTTGTTTATATCTAATTATAAATAAATAGTAATTTTAATTAGTAATTAATTAATTTTAAGAATTAGATCTTTAATATAATAATTCTTTTATCTAATAGTAATAAATTAATTTATTATTCTTAACAAGTATCTAATCAATTTTAAAATTTATTGAAATTATATTTACAGAACCCAGAAAAAAGGCTCTATCTTTATTATCAATATAATTAAGATAGAACGTCTTAATTTATTTCTAATTATTTTAATCTTAGGGATAATTAACTTAGGTATAAAAGTGATTATAAATATAATTTAAATAATATTTTCCAAAACATAATTCATCTTATAGAAATTAATAATTATATATTATGTTTCAAATAACTAGTTTTATTATAATTCTTTTAATTTAAGCTAGATAATTTTTTCTAATCTATATTTATTCTAATATTAGTTTTTTTATTTTCTTTATTTATATTTTGTGATTAAAAAAATGTAATATAATTTAAAATATAAAAAACCAAATAATTCTAGTTTATTAGGATAAGAACTAATATTAATAGAAATTTAAATTTTTTTAGAAAAGTCTTTACTATCAAGATTATTAAATCTTAATATATTTTTATATATAAAGTTTTAGTTAAAGAACCTTTACTAGTATCTTTTTAGAATTTTTTTCTATGGATAAAGAATCCAGATAGACCAGAATATAGAATATTTTAGTACTAGATAGCTTACTAGCTTTTACTACTGATACTCTGTTCTAGAGATCCTTATAGAATAATTATAGTTTATCTACATTTTTATTAAATAACTTTATCTTAAATATACTAACTATAATAATATTTCTATAATAGTTGTAGAATATAATATGAAGTATGTCTAATATAAATTATATTAATTCTATTATATACTCATTTCTAAGATCATATTTTAATTAATAAATAAGATATTAAATAACAGGAATTTAGAAATAGCTATATATAATATATATTTATTAGGAATTACTAATTTCCTCTAATAATTAGGTTATTAGAGAAATATTTATTAGTAATATATAATAACTTAGCTAAGACTTTATTATATAAATGTTCTCTAAAAGTATATTCTAATTAAGTACTAAATATGATTAGATATATCTTTTATATATCTAGGAGCTAAAAATAGTATATATATATATTTTAATAATCTTGAAAACTAGACAAATACTAATATATTAATTTATTAATTTAATTTTATTATTTTTAAATAGTAGAGATAATATAACTTTTATAAGAATAAAGATATATTTAATTCCTAGGATAAAAAAATAAACTTATATTTTATATTATAAGAATAATTTATATATATTATAATATATTCGGATATCTTCTCTATATTAAAATAGAGATTAAAATCGTTGATAATATGAATATTAATATTTTTATACAAATTAATAATAAAAATATTAATTTTTATGTTTAGATAATCAAACTTATAAGAATATTTTTAGAAATAATATTTTTTAATAAAATTATAAGTTTTTTTATCTTATTAAAAAGATCTTTAATTAAATACTAGAATTAATATAAAAATATCTTAAATATAAAATAATATAGTATATCTCTTATAAAAAATTTTAAAAATAAATTCATAATTATGAATAATTAATAAAATAATAGATAACTATAATTTGTATTTAATTATTCTACAATATATTATAATTTTAATTATTTAAATTAATAATTTGTCTGTCGATATACCGTTATATAATATAATTAATAAATAATTAGATAACTAAGTATCTTTATCTAGAAAAAAGGTATAAATTATACATTATAATTAGATATAAATTTCATAAATATAAATTAATTATATTTTGATAAATATAGAATAATAATAATATTCTACTATTTTTTAATATTATAAAATACATTTTAAGTACACTAGTTGTTTTGATAAATTTATAAATATAAGAATTTAATTACTTCTATATTTAGTAAAAAATATAATCATAAGATTTATAATTAAAGTATAGAAAAACTTAATCATAGAAAAAGAATAAAATATTTTATATAAATAATATTTATATATCTTTATATATATATTCTATTTTCAGAATGGTAATACTTAGTATTTTAAGTAATATATTTTATTATAAAAAAACTATTTCGAATAAAAAGAAGAAGATTAATACTAAAATTTTGTTTAAAGATTATAATCATTTTAAAGATAAAGGAATTATTAGAATATCTATTATAATTTTATTATTTGAAATTTTAGAGATTTTAATTACATATATAAAATATACGTAGATAATAGTAAATATATTAATAAGATTATTTTTAAGATTATATTTTAAGATATGTCAAATCTTTATTCTACAAAAATATAAAATAGTATCAATAATAGTATTAGTAATATTTAAATATAATATAAATTAAATTAAAAATATCATACATATTGGTTTACTTAGACTAACCAGGGATATAAATAAATAATAATAATTATATCAAATATAGTCTACTTAAAGAAAGTAACTATACGAGAATAATTAATATCAATAATTAAAAGTATATATATATATTAAACTATATTATTTAATTTTTGAAAAGTTTAAATAAAATAAATAAAGATAAACAAAATAAATAAGATATTTCAAGTCTTTATTATGATGGTATATATCTTATAAAACAAAGCTGGATTAAGATATAAGCTAAAGCCTATTAAAATAATAATAATAATAAAAATTCTTAATGATATAATATATATTTATAATATAATAGACTAATTTAACTATTAGATTTAGATCTTTCACTTAATTTATTATATAAGTTAATTAAGGGCTGTTATATTCTCTATAGTTTTATATAAACTTAGGATTTTATTTCATCTTCTACTTTTTAAGTTTATTAACTTTTATTTATAATAGTAATAAAGAATATTATCTAAATAAAAAGTCTTTACCAATAGAAATTAGTAAATTAGTATCAAATATAAAATATATTTTTATATTCAGTAGTAGAACTAATTAATATATATATAAATTTATAGTTTACTTTATCTTATATAATACTAGAGTACTGTAATTATATTTGTATTTAATTTTAGAATTTTAATATATCATATACTTAATTGTATTTTCTAAATACTTTTGAATTTTAAAATAAATTTATATTCTTGCTTAACTTATTTTATATATTAAGTATAAATAATAATTATTTTTGTTTTTATAAATTTAATAATCATCTATATTTTTTTAGTAAATTAATTTATATTTTAAATAATAAAATTATTTACAGCAGAAATTAGGTTTAATGTTATATATAGATAAAATTTGTAATATCTAAAACATAAGATAATTTTAATTATATTTAAATAAATTAAATTTATATAAACTTAATTAGTAGTAATTACTAGCTCTATTTATCTTACAAAAAATTTATATATTTATATATATATATAAAATTTTTTAAATATAAAATTATTTTAATTTATTTCGTTATTAGTCTTTGAATAATATATAATAAAAAGTTTATTAATAATATTTATTTCTTAGATTAAATATTTCTGGACCTTGTAGATAAACTAGATATTTTTAATAAAAGTTTAATTTAAAAAATTAAATTATAAAAAATATATAGTTTTTATATATATATATTATTAAAATAATAGTAATATTAGTAATTGAATTAGAAAAAATTAAATATTTTATTTTTATTAAATAATTTATAATAATTAATATAATATTATAATTCTGGCTCTTAAAAAAATCTATAATAAGATTTATAATATATTTTATTAAAATTATTTAGTCTAAACAATACTTCTAAGCTTTTTAAAATCTTTTAAAACAATATAATTTATTAATTTATATAATAATTCTTTACTTATTAATTTATATAATAATAAATATTAGACTACTAGTATTTTAAGATTAAAAATTTATATATATAAACTTTTCTAGAATATCTAAAAATTTACTGATTGTAAATTAATTTATATTACATTAGTAATAATTTATTTCTTATCAGGTATCTATAATTAGTTCTTATAGAATAAATTTTTTCTTATATAATATTAATAATATTTCTAAATAGTAATTTCTACTAGTAATTAGAACTTTTAAAAATTTTATGAGTTTATTTATTTTACTTATATATAGTATATAAACTAGTTTATATATTTAATAATATTTAAAGAATTTATTTATTTTTATTGCTGATATGTTTAAGAGAGCAAAAGTCTGTCTATAGTATAGATATATATAAATATAAATAAATAAATAAAGTATTAGCTGCTTGATATTATACCTGAAAAATAGTAATAATGATAATATTAACTATTATTAATAATACTATAATTAAACTAATTAAAATATAAAGTAAATAAATAAATAAATATATTTATAAATAAAGTTTTAGTAGAAACTATAAGAAAATTGAATATATATAGATTTCAAAGAAAAATATAGCAAATGAAAAATATAAGAAAAAGAAATACCTAAATAAGTAAATAAAGATTATAAATTATTTTAAAAAGTATATTTATTTACTTAATAGACTAGTAAGTATTAATCTCTATATTATTAATATATATAAGTATATTAATATATTTAAAAAGATAGTTATAATTAATATACTTAATATAATATTTATATTAATAATTACAGTAATTGGAATAAAATAATAAATAGTAGTAAAAAGAAATTTAATAATAATTATAATAAAAGCTATAATAGGTATAATTATATCTATACTTATATTTATACTTATATTTATACTTATATTTATATTTATATAAATATGTAGTAATATTTTCTGGAGTATATAAATGAAAAATATAATAATAATATATTAACTAAAGCTAAGAAAATTAAATAAGTTAAAGAATAGTAGAAGTAGAGGGGAAAATAAAAGTAATAGAATTAAATAATTATTAGCTAAACTAGCTACTTTATTATTATTAAAATTATTAAATAAAAGATATATTTTCTTCTACCTGCTTATTAACTTAATGATTTATATATTTATATAAAGAAGAGGAGTCATAGAAATCTGCATTAAACAGAGTTTACAAAGAAATTTATAAAGAAATAAGATAATTAATATTAAGAAAATAAAAGATAAAGAATAAAGTTAAGAAACTTTAATATATTTAAATAAAAAGAAAAAGAGTATACTACAGAGATTTATATAGTTCTTTAATACTTATAAACTTTTTAATAAATACAATAAACTTTAGAACATTAACTTATTTTTTGATAAATATATTAAAAAGAATATAATAAAGTTCTAATAAAATTATTTTTCTTCTTATTTATAACTTTTTTAATTTTTTCTGTACTCTTTAGATATCTACAGGTATTTAAAGAATATTATAAAGAGAATATCTAGGATGTTTTGAAATACTTAGACTATTTAGTTATATATATATATATATATATATAATAATTTATTAATTATATTAAACTAAATTAAAAAAATAAATTATATTTTATTGATATTATAATACCTATATTAAGATTTCTATTATATATAAAATTATATTGTATAATATTAATTATAAATATAATAATATATTTATTTCTTATATATTATACTAAGAGTATTAGAATACATATATTATTTTTTATTAGGATAAATAAGAATATTATATTTATTTAATAATTAAAAACATTAAGATCTATGTTATTAATAAATTTAAAAAAATATTTATAATTTTTTATTTATAATATACTAAAATCAATTTTAATTAAAATGTCAAGTTTAAATATAAAAAAATAAGTATTTCTTTAGTCTAGATAAGATTATTAATTTATTTTGTAATTGAAATTTGAATAAATAAAAGAGTTATTATAAAAATCAATATATATAATTTAATTTATATAATTAAAAATAATTATATTTTTTTATTTATTCTTTTACCTATAATTATTATATTAGTTATATATATAATTATTAGTATAATACTTAAGGATTTATTGGATCTTAGGATATAAATAGATAAATAATAATATAAAATCTTATTAAATATAAATATTATTATATATTTAATATATATAATAATAAAACCCTATTTCTGAATAGTAAGATATATAGTATTAATATAATTATTTAAATTATTATTATATATATACTCATCCTAAAGAAGGTATTTAGAATATTCTTAGTCATTATATGATAAAATTTATAGATATATATTTACTTTCTTAAGGTATACAAATTTAAAATATATATTAAAGTATAATTTATTTCTTCATTTCTAATTTCTATTAATATTTAACTAGGAATTTAAAAAATAATAATAATATAAATATTCATATTTTTATTATTATCATTTTTTGAATTTTCTTTATAAATAATCTACGAAATTAATTTTATTTTTCAAAAAGAACAAATAAAAAATATTAATAAAAGGATTAGATTATTTTTATTAATTAAAGTTTTATTTTTAATGCTAGATTTATCTTGGAAAATTATAAAAAGAAACTTATTATATTTTCAATTATAATTCTAAATATTATTCTAGAATACTTATTACTTGATTATAAAATATATTCTTAAGTCTTTAAAAATTATATAATGTTAAATAAAATTATAATTTTATATACTTTATACTATTTAGCTATATAATATTTTATTAATTTTTTGATACTTATTTCTATTTTAAAAAGATATTTTTAATATATTATTAGATTAATATTCAGGGAAACCTAATTCTAATATGAAAAAATATTAATATATAGTTTTATATATTAATTTAATTTAATATATAATATTTAAGTCTGGGAATAAACTCTAGAAATAAAATAACCTATTAAAAATTTATAAAATTAATAATTTTTATAAAAAATTAAAACTACTATATCTAATTTAAAAAATATTATATTTAAAAGGACTTTTAATACTAATTAAAAGATATACCTAAATAGACAAAATAAAAAATACATATTAGTTTTTCAAATATTCCTATAATTAATACTAGTATATAGTTTTATTATATTAATTAATAAATAATATTTTTATTAAAGTTCTTGATAAATCAAGATTCTAAAATTCTGTATTTAATAATCTAATAATTGGATTTAATTGAATAATAAAGTTTTTTTAATATTTAATATATTCAATTTATATATAAATATAAATACTAATAATCTTAAAATTATTTTTTTAGAATTCCTAGAATACTCTCTAGATCAAAAAACATAAAAAATATACTATTATTTATAGTATAAAAGAAGTAGGAAAATTCAATAATTATAAAATTAGTTAAGAAGAAGTTTTTAATAAAGCTATATTTTAAAGAGTAAGATATCATTTGTATTATATATATTTATATATATATATATATTCTAGAATATGAAAAATCTTTAATAAAAATATTTTATAAATATTATTTTAAATAACTTTCAATTTCAAGTATACAAGAAGAATATTAATATCTAATAATATTATTATATAATGTAATATGTATAAAATAATGTAATATTTATTAAATAATAATTAAATAAATTCATATTAATTAAATAAGTAAAAATATACTACGGTATATAAATATACTATTATTATATAAAGTAAATCATCTATTTGCCTTAGATTATTAATATCTATTAAAACCTTTTTAAATATAGTTATCAAAATTAATTTATTTATAGTATTATTCAATATATATTTTAAAGTTTTATAAATATTTACTTCATATCTTTTACTTAATTAATAACTTAAAATATAGTTTAATACTATAAAATATATATAAATTATTATAATCTAAGTAAAGTATATTTATAATTAAGTATATTAACTTCTAAGACTTGAAACTAATAATAATATAATTTTATATTTATATAAAAATTATCATCTCTCAATAAAATAAATAAACTTTAAGATTAGTAAAAGTGAATTAAACTAGTAGTATATTGGTTTTTTTATAATTGTACTTAAAATTAATCATCTAATCTAAAAATTTAGCTTATATGTAATCCAGTAAGTTTATTTCAATATTCTAAATATTATTTTAAGGTTGATTTTAAGAATAATAATCTCTAGAGTTATATTTATATATAATTAATAAGAACCTAAAAAACACCATAAAATATAAAATTAATTTTAAAATTAATTTTTATTTTATATTAGAATAGTTTAGAAAAAATAGACTTTTTAATATATATTAATTATAAACTAGAATTTAGTAAATGAAATAATAAAAATAATTTAAATATTAATAATATTTTTAAAGATTTTTTTATATTTAGAATTTTAGATTTAAAAAATAATTCTATTATTATATTTTATATTATATTATTATTAAATTTATTTTCTATTTATTTTGTATTTATTTTTTATTTATTTTTTATTTATTTTTTATTTATTTTTTATTTATTTTTTATCTCTTTTTTATTTAATCTTTATTTATTTTTTATTTATTTTTTATTTATTTTTTATTTATTTTTTATTTATTTTCTATTTATTTTTTATTTATTTTTTATTTATTTTTTATTTATTTTTTATTTATTTTTTATTTATTTTTTATTTATTTTTTATCTCTTTTTTATTTAATCTTTACTTTTTATATTTATTATAACAGGTATACTCTAGGACTGCTATCTAGTAGCCTGGTAGCTTATCTTATAATTTCTACCTTTCTCTTCTGTATTATATATCTAACCTTTATGTATTTAAAGGCCTCAAGTAATATATATAAAATAGCTAATTAATTAAATCTTATTAAGTCTTATATATCCTGTTTCCAGGATCTAATTTTTATTTTTACATTTTATCTGTTAATATATTATTTTAACTTTTATTATTTATTTTAATTATTCTTTTATTTTATTATCAGTTATTTTACTCGTATTACTTCTTTAAAAAATATTAATATATATTTTCCTATTCTTATATTATCTATTTTTTGATATTCCATTTATTCTATATATTTTATAAAAGCTTTCTATATATCTAGTAATTTTATATTTAACTTTATTTATCATTACTAGTTATTTTTTATCTCTTTACTTATCTTTTAATATAATTAGATTTCTTTAAACCCTATTATTAAAAGATATATTAGAATAATATTAATATTAATATTAATAATAAAATTGAATATTGGACTAGTCCTAGTAATAAAATTAGAATAAATCAAAATTTTAGTAGTAATATCTTTGATAATATCTTAAAATATATCAAAAGAAAGTGATATTCTTAAAGATATTTTTAATCTTAACTGTTATTTTATCTATTTATTATATATGTAAGTAGTTAATATAAACTTTATCTTTAGAGATAATTTATTATTAATTATTATAAATTTTATTGCTTTATTATTATTTATTTAATTAGTAAAAAATTACTAAAACTAGAAATAGATAGAAATTAATATTAAAAGATATTATAGTTCTTATAATATTTAACTAATAACCTTAAATATGTATTTTATAATTAAATCTAATTAAATTATTTTGTTCAAGATTATTAAGTTTTATCTGGAAATAAAAATATAAATTAAAATATTTAATCTTTTTTTTATAAAAGAATACTTTAGCCTATATTGGTATTATAAATACCTATAATAGATGTTATCTAATATTAATAAATATAGTAGAAATATATATTAGAAGTAGATAGATTAAAGAAAATAAAGATTATTAAAATAATTAGAGCTGTAGAGCTAGTAGAGATATATAGATAATTTTTAATTTTATAGAACTAGTAATAAATAAAAGTATTAATATATCTAGTAAACTAAGAATATTACTATAATTAATAAAGTAAATAGTAAATATAAGTAGACAGTACAGTCCTGTATTGTATAAAATTATTCTGCTTTAAATACTTTTTTAATTAATTTCTGTTAATATTTAAAAAAACGTTAGAAATAAGTTTTAATATCTAGTTATATCTGATTTATACTTAAGTTATTATCTACTATATCTTAATTATCTTAATATATATATAATTTTAGTATTTTATATAATCTTTTAAAAATATTAAAATCTTAATTCAGATTATTACGGTTAGTACATTCAAGATAAAGTTAATCAAAGTAAATATAGATAAATAATAATTATTCTAAGAAAGTTGAAATAGAGTTCTTAACTAAATATTTTACCAAAGACAGTAAGAAATAATAGAAATATTTAGAAATACTAATACTATTATAATTACTAGTCAGTCAAGAATAATATTTATATTAAATATAATAAGAAATTATATATATAATTAATCTATCCAGAGCATAACCATAGATACAGTAAAAAAAGAATAAATAAAAAAAATTATAAACAGAATTTTTGATATAACTGATATTATCTTATAATTTATACTTTATAAAGTATAAAGAAAAGATAATAGTCTAGAAAATATAAAAATAATAGAAAAAGAAGTAAAGAAGAAAAATACTACAATAAATATATAAAAAAATATATTAATTCTATAGATATAGGTATTTATACTTATTAATTAACTTAACTATTAATATATTAATAGTAATAATCTACTAATTATCTTCTATACTATAATTAATCTAATAAATAAAATACTATAATATAAATATATAATAATAATTATAATAAATTATATAGTATCTAAGGATTATCTTAACTTCTTAATAATTAGTTTAATTAAAGAAATATTTATCTTTAATCTATAGAAGCTTTTTAAGTTTTTAATTAAAAAAATCTTTCCCGGGAGGAACTGGTTTAAATTAAATAACTAATATAATTAAATAAATTAATTAAATAAATAATAAAGCTAAGTAATAAATCTATTAACTAATAAGTTTAGTAATTTTAAATAAATTAATATATTACTATAATAGCTTATACTTAATCTTAACTTTTAAATTATAAATAAATAATAGAATATATTCTTAATATAATTATAAATATATTTTATTTCTAATTTAGAATTATATAAGCTTATAGCAGGAATTATAATACTTCTTTATATATATATTTATATATTTTAAAATCTTTTAATATTATACTAGAAGAAGAAGTTCTAAATATTAAAATTAATAGTACTAATGATATTAATATTATACTTTTTAACTAGAATAATTACTTTAATCTTAGAATAAACTAACTTTTTAAAAATAATATTTTTTAGTTTATTAAAAGAGGAAGTAGAAGCAGATAATAAATTCTTAAATAAATTTAAATATTTAATATAATAAAAAATAGATTTTACTAATTACTATAGCTAATATAAAAAAATATTAATTATTAGTTTATATAGTATTTTACTAGTAGATATATTTATAAATACATTTATAATAAAAATAATTAATAAAAAAAGAATTAATTAAAAAGATATTTTATATTTAAAAATCTAGATAATTCTATAATATAATATAATTTTAATAATTTAAATAATTTTTTTAATTACTTATTAGTTTAAGAATAGGTAATAATAAAATAAAACTATATAATATATATTTTTAAAAAAGTTTTTTTTAGAATACTAATATAAAATATATATTATAATTAAAAATAAAATAATAGAGGATTCTCTAATTATATATTTATATATACTTAACAATAATTAAATTTTATTAATTAGTTTTCTATTTAATACTATCTGGGATTAATCTAATATATTTAATAAATTTATTAATTAAAATAAGTAATTAATTATAACTAGTAGAGATGTCTAGTAAATCTATAATAAAATTTATTATTATTATATAAAATAGAATAAATACTAAGATTAATTATAAATTTCTATAAAATTAATATTTTTAGATTTTATTCTATAAGTAAATAAAGTATTAAGTAATATATTTATATAAAAGTTTTTTATCTTTATAAATAACTAGATTATTTAATTTAGGAAGATATTTATTAAGACTAGAATAGTTATATTTATTATAAATTATTTAAAAAACTTTAGGAATAATTAAATAAAATATATATACTTACAATTTTTTTATAATAGTAAGATTTTTATTATTTATAATATTAATATCTATTTTAGTAGTTTCTTTAGAGTAAATAATATATTTTATTATATAAAAAAAACTATTCTGTATAAAATATAGTAATAAAATTTTATAATTAAAATATAAGATATTAAAAATTCTAATTATATAATTATTCTTAGAATAGTTATTAATAATCTAATATTTAAACTTTTTATTTAATTTAATTATATAAATAAAAAATATATTAATTAAAATATTTTTAAAATTATATTTTTTGATAATAGAGATATACTAAAAGTCTTTTTAAAGTAGATAAAAGAGAATATTAATAATTATATTAATATTTCTAGATTAATAATAAATAATAATATTAAATTACTAAATATATTAGCTTACTTAAATAAATCTAAAATTTAATTATTTAATTATAATAGTATTAAAGAAGATTTACTTTAAAATACTAATTATATTTATATAATTAATATAAATAATAATAAACTATAAGAATATCTAGATTAAATAATAAAGTTTTTATAGATTTTAAACTAGATATAGAACTTTTAACTTAATAAATTAATAATTATATTTAGTAGAAATAAAAATAAAATAAAAAAAAAACTAATTAAATCTTAGTTTAAATAAATAATTTAATAAATTAATAAACTTTTTCTTTTTATTTTTTAAAGTATCTAAATTAATAATATAATATATTATAATACTATAATTATTTCTAGAAGTATTAAAATTAATAAATAAATATTTTATAAATTTAAAATATATAAACTTTCTGAAATTACTAAATTTAGTTTATAAAATATTATATATTTAATATTCTTATTTAATAATATTAGTAAAAACTACTTTAAATATATATTTTTACTAGAAATATAAATATCTTAAGACTTAATTCTTTAAGTATATTTTTAATATAAGAGTTTTTTTATCTTATAGAAAAGTAGTTTTCTAGATATAATAAATAATATAATATTTTAATTATCTAGTTAAATTAAGATAATACTTTAATTTAATAAGAGTAATAAAGAATTTAAAAATCTTAATTATCTTAATTTTCTTTTTAAAAATTAATAATCTAAGAATATTAATATACTATCTAAAAAAATTATAAATAGAAATATTATAAATACTTTAATAAATTTAAATTTAATATTTATATTTTTAAAGATTCTAAAAACTTTATATAAATAATTAAGATATTCTAAGAAATTCTCTGAAGCAAATATTATATTATTAATATAAATATAAATAAATTCTTAAAATTTAATAAAAGTAAGATTTATTTATTTTTATATATAAAAAATAAAATTTATAAATTTTATAATTATAATATAAAAGATTCCCTGATTATAGTAAATAATTATTATAATATAATTTTAATATCTTAATTATATTAACTATTAATAAAAGAAATAGGTAGTATTAATAATAATAATAATAATATAACTATAAATTATTAAAGAAATTTCTTCCTATACTAGAACTAGATATATATTAAGTTTAATTTTATAATTTATTTTCTACAAATTTATAATTATATAATTTTTAAGAATTTTATTTATATATTTCTAAATTATAAAGATAAGATATACAGTAGATATATATATTTTAATATAAAATATTTTTCTATTCTTATAAAAAGAATTAAAGATAGTATTAATTACTTCTTAATTATATTAAAAAATATAATAGACTTTTAAATAATTTAATTATACTTTATTTTATTAATTATTCTTAAATAGAATACAGAGCTATTACTCTTTAGAAATATAGATTATATTAATATTTAAATTATTTAGAAATACTTAAATATTAAAAGATTTAAGAAATTTCTTTAATATCTTAATTTCTTTTTTATTTTATTTATATATTATAATACTATTTAGAAGTTTTACAGTATAATCTCTAGAAGTATTAATCTTTAGTAGAGATAAATATTCTAAAATATAAAGATATTTCTAAATAAGTAGAACTAGATCTTTTAAAATATTAGAAATCTTAATAGTATAAATTAGTATTTATTTAATATATTAATAATAGCTTATTAAGATATTAGTATTCTGAAAATAAAATGGAGATTTTTTTAAGATAAAATAAAAAAACTTTACTATATAATCTTTAGCTAAATAAATAATTATATAATTATTATTTATTAATATTTCTAAATATATATAATAATTAATTATTACTAGAAATAAGATTTTATTAATTATTTTAATAAATTAAAAAGAAGTATCTATAATATAAGTATATAAAAAAATTCTAGTATTATCCTTAGATTTAAAAATATAATTAATATCTATAAGGTTAATCTATATCTTAACTAGTATGTATACTTTAGAATAAAGAGAAATAATAATAGATTAAGTTATATAAATAAGAATTTTAATTTAATCGGGCTTTATATATATAAAAATTAAAAAAATAAAATTATAGTATAATTATACTAATATAATCTAATTTTTATAATTAATAATAATATCTTTATAACTAATTACATTAGTACTAATAAGTAAATTTACGTAGAGTTTTTTAATAAAATATATCTTAACTATAATACAGGTATATATAAGAATAACTGAATTTATATTTTTTATTTAAAGAAAATAAGTCTTAAATTTAATAAAGTTTTTAAATTAATAAAATAAACTAATTCTAGAAATACTTAAGAATATAATAATAAAATATATAATTATATTAAAAATAAAATAAGCTAGATTAGTATTAATAATTATAGAGGAATATCTAGTATCTAGATATATTAATATATATAAATTAATAATATTAAAGCTAGCTTTTAAAAATATAAAATATTAAGTATATAATAGCTTTACTTTATTAGAATTACTATATTTCTAGTTATACTAATTAGATTCTATAATAAATTTACTAAAAAAATACTTAGTTAAAATAACTTTAACTAGTTATTTAAAATAGTAAGGAATATACTTATATAATTAATTTTTTAAAATAAAGAGGATATTATATTTATTATAATAAGTATAAATAACTTAGAATTTCTAGTATTATATTATTTATTATTATTAGACTACTTATTAAGATTTTTAAATAAGTTATTCTTAATAATAGTTACTATATATATATCTTCTTTTATATTTTTATATAAATTATTATTATATAGTTCTTCTATAAATTTATTATTTTTTAATATAGTTTTGTTTAGGGTACTGAAAATCCTGAAATAAATTTTTAAATAGATTAAAATAAGAATCTATATACAGAGATATAAAGAAAAAAAATTAATTATATTATTTATATAGCTAAAAATAAGATATATTATAGAAAGAATATTTATATAAGTATTTATAGAAATTATATAAAGAATTTATAAGATAACTAGTATACTAATTTTATTTAAAATAAAGAATAGATTTAGTAATAGTAATATATACTTTTTATTTATCTTTAAACTAATTAAATTATTAATTATTATTTTATTTACTATTATTTATAAATTAATCTTTCTAGAACTACTAATTTTAATTATAATAAAACTAATACTAACTATAATTTTAGAATTAATAATTATTATTTACTATTAAAAATATCTAGCTGTATTACTATTAATTATTTTATAGTTATTAATATAATTATTATAACTAGTTATACTATTAGTTATTTTAATTTTATTTATAGTTATTATTAATATTAGCTATATATATAAATATTAGAAAAGAAATTAGAAATACTAAAGTTCTAATTTTAATTTTTATTAAATTATTTTTTATTATTAATACTATTCCTAAATTTTCTACAGGATCTAGAAGGATTATAGAATTCTTAAAATTTAAAAAATTCTTAGAAAAAATTATTAGAATATTTTTAATTCTATTAGATAACTTAGACTAGATCTTTTTAATTATATATTTATTAATCTAAGATTTTAAGAAATTTATTAATAGTAGTATTTTTAGTTAAGTAATTAAATTATATATATAATTAAGAATTAATACAGTCCTAAATATAGATAAATTAATTAAAAAAAATTATTTAATTAGATAGTTTAGATATATTAAATAATTTCTTAAATAAATTATTTAATATACTAATCTACTTAAATATCAGATATACTATAGTATAGAATATTTATCTTAATTATTATAATATATAGACTAGACTTAAATCTTTTAATAAACTTTTCTAATTATTTATTAATAAGAGTAACTTTAGCTATAAAATACTTTTTATATTTAATTAAATTAATAATATACTATATAAAAGCTATTTTATATATATATACTTATAAATTTAATTTAACTATTACTTCTCTATAATACTAAACTATATTTTAAACTTTATTAATAAATATATTAATATTATTATAATATATTATATTATTAATTTAATATATAACTTTATCTAATATTATATTAGAATAAAAAAAATCTAATCTCTTTTAATTTTATTTTTTTATATAAATTATATATATTTAGTTATTCCCAGAAGAATCCAGAATAAGATTTAGATTTTAAAATTAAAGATTTTATTAATATAAACTATTTCTAGGATTACTGAAATTTTAATTAAAAAAAAACTAAAAAATCCAGAAGATATTAAAAATAAAATTAGTATAGATATAATATTTTAAAATTAATATAATTATATAATTATATTTTATATATTTATATTTATTCTATTAAATTAATCTAGAAGTATAATAAGTATTATATTATTACTAATTTAAAATTATAACTAAAATTATAGTTACTATTACAGCTATAAATAAACTATTTTTAAATAATAATATAAATATTTATATTCTTACTTTAAGAAATTAGATTAACTAGTTTAACCAGGATTTCTACCTGTAGAAGTACTTATAGTAATTGAAAGAAATTACTATATAGAATAAATATCTTAGAGATTTAAATCTAGTTCAATCTTAGATAAATATACTTTTAAATCTAAGATTCAGAAAAATACTAGATAGAGATATAATAAATATAAAAATAATTATTAATAAAAATAAACAGCTGAAGTTAGTAAAAGGATATAAAGTAAAATATTTAATTAATAAATAAATATCTAAAAAGTAGAAGATAATTTAATTAATTTAAAAATATATAAATATTCTAAAATAATTAGTTTAATTATAAACTTTTTAATTTATAAAAAATAAAACTCTAAATATTACTTTTTAATTTATAAATACTTAATTATAGAATTATATAATAGTTTTATTAGAATAATTAATTTTTAAAGTAGTAATTTAAATAGTATTTTTAAAAGTATATTAGAATAAATTAATATTATTAATACAGAAAATACCTGGGATATAAATTAAGATTTAAATTAATTAAAAAATCTAATAATTTAATAAAATTATCTAGTAAATATTAGTTATAAGAATTTTATATCTATTATTTAAATAATTTATTATTTACTAAATAATTAATTTGATTAAGAAAATTACTAATTATATATTATATATCTAATTTAGTAATATCCCAGATTTCAGGATATATATAAATTTATATAAAAATAGAAAATAATATTATAAATATAAAATAATATACTTAAAAAAGAATATTATTATTAATTTAATACTTAAATTAGCTTAGAATATTTATATAAGAATATATTAGTTAATATACTAATTCTAATATAGAAATATTATAAGAAAACTTATAACTTTATAATAGTAATAAAGAGAATTAATAATAAAAAATAAGATATATTATAAAATATAAAAATAGATAAATTAGAAACTTAGAATAAGTAAAGATTTTAGAAATAAGATAAAGAAATTAGTATTAAAATAAATAAAAAATAGATAATTTCTTAGTTTTACTAAAAAAGAAAAAATATAAATATATATAAATTTAACTAGCTAATTAGATAATCAGGACTAGAATTTAATAAATCTAATAATTTATAATTTAAGTAAATAAAAATAAGTTAGTCTAGTAGAAAACTATAAACTAGTAATTATATAAAAAAAATATTAGAAAAATATAGAGTAAAATATTTCTAATATAAAAATAATAAAAATAATAAAAAAATAATAAAAAAACTAGACTATTTTTTAAAGATGTATAAAATATATATCTAGAAACCAGAATATACTATTAACTATTATAAGTATATTTAAGATAAAGTTAATTAAAATAAATATAAATAGATAATAATTATTCTGAGAAAGTTTCTGGAACAGAATTCTTAACTAAATATTCCGCCGAAAATAGTAAGAAATAGTAGAAATATTTAGGAACACTGAACACCGTTACACAGATTCTTTAGAAAGAACGAGATATATATATATTATATATAAGATTTATATATCTGAGCCTTAAATCTCTAAATTTCTTTATTATTAAGGTATTCAGCTTTATAAAATAGTTATCTTATATAGAATACAGTACAGCACCGCCTACTTAAATCTATTATTTACTTATTAATTATATTAAATATTTATTTATAGAGTTATTTATTATATTATAATAAGCTTTTATATTTAATAATGTTTGAATTCATAATATATTCTTCGTTTTTATTAATAACAGCTAATACTGCTACCTATTATTGTCTTCAGGTATAATATCAAGTAGCTGATATTTTATCTATATATTTATTTAATCTTCCTTATTTTATTAATTTATTAAGTTTTATAATTTATTTATTTATTTCTATATATATTTATATAATAGATAAATTATTATTTCTATATTAATAATATATCTATTATTAATTCCAAGACCCGTAGAAACTATATTTAATAGAATATATATATACTCTTATACTAAAGTAATATTATATAACTAAGAATTAATTTTTTTATTTTAAATTTTCTTACCTCTATAACAGCTAATAAAAAGAATTAAATTAAAGTATTAATTTATTATATTTTATAGTATATCTGATTCACTACTTATTTAAAATCTAGATAAAAATATAATATAAAAAATAATTTATATATTTAAAATAAATACTTTTCTGATATTATAAGTTAAGTTTTTATATTTAATAAATAAATTTAATTAGAAGTTATTTTTAAATAGAATAGTTTATAAATTTTATTAATTAATAAATAAATATATATATTTATTTTATTTAATAAACTATATAAAAATCTTTTAATATATTATAACTAGGGAAATTACTAGATTATTATTTATAATAAAATTTATAGATTAATTTATGAATATATTTATATATATTTAATAATATATCTTTATTAGTTAATTTTTCAAATTATATTAAAAAATAATTAAAAATCTCTAGAAAATCTAAGCTTTTACTTAATAATTTGAATAATATAATATTATTTATAAATAATACTGATTTTTTTATATCTTTAATTATATATTTAAAATTATTTAAATAAGAGTTTTATGACCTTATAGTTAAGTTTAGAAATAAATTAGAAAATAAAAAATATATAATCTATTTATATAAGAATAAAGAAATACTAGAATAAGTATTTAAACTAATATTAGAATCTAAATATATACTGGAATAAATATTTAAACTAATATTAAATCTGAAAAAATCCTGGAATAAGTATCTAAACTAATATTAAAATCTAAAAAATACCGGAATAAGCACCTAAATTAATATTAAAATCTAAGTAAATAATATTAATAAAAATATAAAATTTAAATATATTCTTTTTAATAAAATTAATCATAAAACTAGTAATAATAGAATTAATAAAAAATAATTAATAATTATTCCTATTATTAAATAGTTATTATTATTTAAAAGACTTATATTTATACTAGTATTTATTGCGACGCGCGTAAGCGCGGAGCCCTATGCTAGGTCCTGTCCCTCGGAGAACTCCTGAACTGCGTTTTGATTGGTCGGCTAATAGGCCTCTGATTGGTCGGTATTTATGCAAATGATTGGTTGAGACTCAGTCTTGGCAAAGAGTACTCACGTGACTGTATATTCTGCCATTACTTACCGCGTCGGCCAGAGGAGGGGTGCTTGGTAAGAGGCCTTGCTTGCTCGCTTACTTACTTGCTTGGTGGGAGGTGCTTGGTGAGAGGCCTCGCTGCCTTACTTACTCGCTCGCTT
>NW_020291934.1:99975-150961 GCF_003184865.1 Aspergillus homomorphus CBS 101889 | reverse complement strand
GGGAGGTGCTTAGTAAGAGGTCTCACTGCCTCACTTGCTCGCTTGCTTATTTGCTTACTTACTTGCTTGCTTGGGGAGAGGTGCTTGGTGAGAGGGCTTACTGTTTCACTTACTTGCTTGGTTGCTTGCTTAGTCACTTACTTAGTTCCTTAGTTATTAAGAGGTGCTTAGAAAGATAATCAAAAAACTACTCCTATAATTCGCGCGTTGCATGCCTCTGTTGCACTCGGTCCTTCAATTTGAAGGAGTTAACCGAGGGTAAACAGGACCTAGTATAATCATTTTTATAATTAAAAGTAAAATAATTCTAAATTCTTTAATTTAGATATATTAAAATTAGAAAAAATTAGATTTTTCTATTTTATTATAAAAGATTAAGTTTATAATAAATAATATAGAAATTATATATTATATAAAGATATTAATATTCTTATTAAATATATAAAAATATTTATATAAGTAGATCGGTTTAGATTTTCATATAAAATATTATTTAAAATTAAAAGATATTTTTTTACTACTATTTAAAACTAATTATTTATTATATAAATCTATTTATATTTAGAGTTTATTATTTATATTTACTATGTAATAAGAAATACTATTATAAATAATTTTCAAAACTAAACTAGATAATATTATATTTATATAATATTATCTCATAAATAAAGAGATAAAAAAAGAAAAACAGAATTTTTAATAATATTAGTAAAATAGAATCTTTTAATATATCTAAACTAAGAAATTTTACAAATAGTAGATTTAAAATTATAAACTCTTTTAAATTTATTTATATAAAAATTCTATTCTAATTCTAAAGATTATATAAAAATAAACTATATAAAATATAAAATTAAATAAATATATATAATATTATTAGACTTTATTAGTTCTTAATTTAATAATTCAGAAGATCCTGATAATTATATTATTGCTTAAAAAATAATAATAAGGAAGAGTATTATAATACTAATAAAATTAAAAATAAATATTTAAATAAGAATAAAAATAATTAGAATAATAATAGTATATATATTATTTTTTCTAATTTTAAAATAGTTATTATATATAATGTTTATAATATAAACTTTGTATTTTATAATTAGTTATATGAGTATATTTCTTATATTATAAAATTTATAATAATAAATATTATTATTTTCAAACAAGGTTTTTTTAATATTATTACCTTTAATTATTATTTGAAGTTTTAGTTTCTATTATAAGATAATATTATATATAAATCCTAATATATATTTTTTATATAAATAAATAGATATATTACTAGATGTTTAATCAAATATTTTATTATATATTTATATAATAATAAAAGTTTTTATTATTAATAATCTAAGTTTAATTTTAATTTATTTATTAATATAGATATATTTAACTAGCACAATTTTTTAATTATAACATTTAAATAATTTATATTAATAATTATAATATATATTAAAAGTATTTTTTTATTTTACTGTATATAAAAATAAATATACTAATTAAAATTGAAATTAAGATTTATTTCATTAATAATTTCAATTATATTTTAAATTATATGATAATACAGATTTATTTATATATTTATATTTAATTAATTTTAATCTTTTTATATAGGTAGTTAATAAAATATTTAAATTAATTATATTTAAATATTATTCATATATAAGTATAATTAAAAATAATAAATATATTATAGTTTTTTATATTTATAAGAATATATCTAAATTAATATAATTACGACTAAAAACTGGAATAAATAAGCAGATATATATATATATATTTGTATAAATATAATAATCATAATTTTAATTATATTCAATATTAAATCTAATAACTATATTATATTAGTATTTATTATATATATTAATAAATAATTTATATATATTTATTTACTCAGTTATAGCTTATTAATAGTAAATATTAATTTCATTTTTTATCTAATCTATATTTAAGGAGTAATATATTATAAAGATTAAAAAATAGATTAAAAAATAATAAAACTTATATTTAAGTTTAATTCTTATAATATTTAAGAATAAAATTATAATTTCTAATTATAATATTATTATTATAAAATTTATTAATTCTATTTTAGATATCTAATAATAATTTAATTTAATTTTTTATAATATTTATAAAATTATTTATATTAATATTAATGATTTACTTATTATATTTAAATTATTAGATAAATGTATATAATATCTATATTTAATATTTAAATATTTATAAGGTAAGAATATTAAATTTATATTATATAAAATACTTTTAATATTTTAAATTATTTAATTATCTAATTAATATATTAATAAATTAAATTCTAATATTTTTATAAGTAAATTTATAGTTTTATAAAAACTTAGATTTTTAAATATTTTTATAATATTAACATATTATTTAAATATAAGTAGTTACTTATATTATTAAGTTTTATAATATATATAATATACTATATCTTTCTAGAAGTATGAAATAATATTATCTAAAAATTTATTTTTAATAAAAAATTATATTTATTAATATTATATAAATATTATTAGATTTATTTTTATTTCTTTGAAATATAATATATTTAATAATTTATAAAACAATTCTATTAAAAAATAGTTTCTATATATTTTTATTTAGATGTATAAATGTATATATTATTTTTAATATTTCTTAAAAAGAATATAGTATTATAATATATTATATTAAAAAAATAATATTAATATTTTTATATCTTCTCTAAAGTTTATAATATATTTAATTTTATTTTTTAATTATATTTAAATATCTATACAGAAAAACTACTAGCTGACTAAATTAGAAATTAGTTACTTGATTTAGATTTTATATAAATTTTATTATATAATATAAGTTACTATTACTAACTTAATCTTGTTGAAATATTATATAATATATATATTTATAATAATAATAAATAAATAAATTACTTTTAATATAATTATATTTAAATATTTATTATTAAAGTCTTTTATTAACTAGACTTTATAAATATAGTTAGAAATATATTTTTATATTTATTAACTAAAAGAATATTTTAGATTCTTAAATTTAATCTTAAAAAGCTTCCTCAAGTCAATATATTTATTATATATATTATAATATATCTTAATCTATCTATATAGTTATCTAATAAATTTAAGAATTATTTATATATAATATATATGATCAATTTTTATATATTAAAAATGCTAATTAATCTAAATAAATATTTAGATAGTTCTTTACTATATATTATAATTAATTTATGTATTATAAAGACTAATTTATTCTATATATTTCAATATATTAAGATTAATAATAATAAAATAGGTGAAAAATCCTATTTTTTTATTTTTTATTTATTAGGTTAGAAACTTATTTAGTAGTATATAATAATTATAGTTACTAAGATTCTAATATATATTATAATAAAATATAAAGTATTAGATTAAATTAAAACTGTAAAAATTTAAAAAATATATTAAATATTATTTGATATATTTAATTAATAAAGTTTAATATTACTAATTATATAGTATTTTATAACTTTTTATATATATATTAATATTACTTTAATATTTTAATACTTAATTTTATTATTACTCAAATATTATATATAATGGTTAACTTTATAATTAATAAAAATAATATATATTATTATTATCTTAATTATTTTTATTATTATTAATATAATTATTATTATCTTTATTAATACTGTAATATTTTTTTATTATTATTTTTTAAAAAATAATATAATTATTAGGATTTTCTAGATTATTAGATTAAAAATTAGCAAAATTTAATATAATTATATATATATATTTAACTTTATATTTAATATAATTTATTTTTATATAGTTTTATAATTACTTATTCTTTATCTTATTTTAAAATTTATGTTCTTAATACAAATTAATTAAAATAAAATATTTAAATTTACTAATATAATTGATTATTTTAATAAGATTAAAATAAATTTTTATTAGATTTATTAATATCTTTATTCTACTATTAATTTCTGTAATCTTTAAAATTGGATTAATTATTTTTATATAAATAAATTTAAAAAAATTTATAATCTTAGACTTAGTATTCCTAGAATTTCTTAATCTAAATATAATAAAAAATTCTACTTTATTATTACTACTAATAATTCTATTTTTTATTTATTTATTTATAAGATATTATTATATAAATATAGCATTATTTAATTTAGTTAAAAATTATTTACAGTAATTTTCTTTATTAAATAATAAATATAAATAATCAACTTTAAATATAAATAAATTTATATTATAATACTTAATTATAAATATTAATAAAAAAATATTTTATAATTCTAAATAACATTCTATATAAAGATCTGAATAAATTTATTTATATAAATATTTTTTATAAAGTATTATTTAGTTTTATTAATAAATAATTTTAAATCATATTAAAATCTAGAGAAAAATATATATATAAAATCTATAAAGATTTTATATATATTAGTTTATTTATATATAGATTCTTTAAATTAGATAATAAATATATATACTAGTTAAATATTATTTTTTATAAATATACTTATAAATTATAATAAACTATTTTTTTATTATAATATTATATAATATTCTTTATATATTTAATAAAAATATTAATATTCTTATATTATATATAATTTTTATATTATTTATTATAATATTTATTTTTTATATCAGAATAAAAATACCTGATTTCTTTTAATTTTAATATATTTAAATTATAAAATTTAGAATTTTATTATTATTAGTTATAGGAGTAGCTGTATAAAAATCTATATAAATATAAATATTTTTAAATAATCATAATTACTTAATAATAAAAATAATTATTAATTATTTTTTTTACTACTAATTCTATTACTGCTAGTTTTATTATTAATTTTATTAAAAAAAATCTCTTAGAATTCTATATTCTTTAATATTAGTTATATATATTTTAAAAATAATAAAATATTTATTTATTTTTTATAGTTACTATAATATTTATTATATAATATCTAATTATAAATAATTTATTATATTATGAATTAATACTATAATTTTAGAATATCTTATTCTATATTTTTAGACTAGTTTCTAGAGTATTTATTTAAATAGTTATATAAATAATCAATTTATATATTAATTAGATTATTATTTCTAGATAGCTTTAGAGTTTTATTTTTATATTATTTAATAAGGTTTTAATATTAGTTTAGATATTTATTTTAGTATTCTTTTAGGTTTTAGTACTGGTTTAGATATTTATTCTAATATTTATTAAGAATATTATTTCTATAGTAACTTAGATAATTATTCTTATATTAATTAAGAATACTATTTCTATATTAATTAAAATATTTATTCTAGTATTTCTTTATCTCTGTATAAATAAGTCATATATTTTATTTTATTTTTTAATTTATTTTTTAATTTATTTTTTAACTTAACTGTAGAACTATAAAACTCTAATTTAAATAATTTTAAAAATATAGTTAAAGATATAGAGAAGAATTTTACTATTTATAAATAATATTATATTATTTATAAGTTAAATAATATTTTATATTTTTTTAAAGATCTCTAATTACTCTATTATATAATTTAAGAAATTAGTTAATAAAGATATAATAATCAATATATATAAATATATTTATAAATTAATTTATAAGTTTAATTAATAATTTAATAGTTTCTCTAGTTATAATATATAAAAAGATTCTTATATATTTAATTAAATGAAATAAGTAAATTTTCTTATATATCTCCTCTATTAATTTATAAAATTTATAAATTATCTTATTTAAAAATAACTTATAAATAAGCTAATCTACTAGATATAAAAACTTAATTTATAATATTAGAGAAATAATTATTTCAAGTATATAAATTATTCTTTATATTATATTCTTATCTAAATATTTAATAAACAGTAAATTAAATATACTATAGAATATAATAAATTAATAACTTAATTTTAATTCTTCTTCTGTTAGCTATTATAGAGATAAGAAGATTTAGAATAAAAAAACTAATTTTTAGCTATATATAGTTATTCTAGTATAAAAGTATATATATATTCTATTAAATATAATTCCCGGGGGTCCTAAGCTTAGTAGTAGATATATTACTAATATTAAAATAAGAATCTGCTTACAGTATAAATATATATAGAAATAAATAAATAAATTATAAGAATTGATGAATTGATAAAGTAAGGAAGATGTAAGAAAAATTAAAGAAATAAGTAGACGGAATATTGGCTGCTCGATGTCATGCCTAAAGGCAGTGACTGTTGGATCTGGAGACAGAAGATGTATAACTTATAGTAAGATCAATTAATCAATTAATAATTCTGCATATCTTATCCAGGCTTTAAATATATGGAGATTAAATATATAATATAAGAAAGAAGATAAAAGTTATAAAATAAAAGTTATTAAACTACTAGCTAATAGTCCTATAGTATCTATTATAGAATAATCTTTTTATCTCTAAATTATCCACGATTTAAAGGAGAATACAGAAAAAATATAAAAGATAAAAAAGAATAGATAAAATAAGTAAATAAGAAGACTTATATATCTTTATTAGAAAAGTAGTTATTAAGTTATGTATTTTTATTAAATAATAATTTATTATTAGTATTAGTAGTTAGGTTATCTACTGTAAAGTAAAATATAAGATTAGTACTAATAATAGAATTAAAAATAGTAATTTTATTAGTAATATTTTTAATAATATCCTAGAATATATTAAAAAGAGTAGTAATTTTTTTAAAAGTATTTTTAATACTATTTACTATTTTATCTACTTATTATAAAAGTAAAGTAGTTAATATAGTATTTATTATAAAAGAAAATCTATTACTGATTATTATATATTTTATTATATTTTTATCATTAGTTTTTTTAATAAAAAAAATAATTAATACTGGAGACAAGTAGTAGTTAATATTATAGTATATATAATTTCTTATATTATCTAGCTAAAGATTTCAGATAAATATTTTATAATAAAAACTAGTTAATTTACTTTTAAGAAAAATTATCAGACTTTTCTTAGAAGTAGGGATATAAATTAAAATACCTGATTTATTTCTTATAAAGAAGTTCCTTAGCCTATATCAGTATTGTAGATGTCTTCGGTGGGCCCAGTCTAATACTGGTAACCACGGCAGGAAAGGTAGGGGCGGTTGGAGCTGCAGGGCCGGCGGGGTCAGCCGTGGTGGGGGTGGCAGGGCCAGCGGAAGCAGCAGGGCCAGCGGCGGGTAGGAATACGGAGACCCTCCGGGCTCATAACCCGGAGGACCCTGGATCGAAACCAGGACATGCTACCAAGTCCGCGTGTGAGGAGTGACCTCTACTCGAAAAAAAAATGACCGGAGGGCCCCAGGTCATGAACCAGGACATGCTACCAGATTATTGGATCTGGAGACAGAAGACGTATAACTTATAGTAAGATTAATTAATTGATTAATAATTCTGTATACCTTATCCAGGCTTTAAATACATAAAGGTCAAATACGCGATACGAAAGAGGAAGACGGAAGCCATAAGGTAGGAGCCACCAGGCCGCTAGCTAGCAGCCCTGCGGTGCCTGTCACAGTGACGGGCGGCAGTATTAGCCATTATCGACATTTTCATTCTTTATATATAAAGACTCCTATATCGTATATAATTAAAATATTATAAAAAATAAAAATTTTAATATTTTTGTCAGAGCAAGAGTCTGTCTACTGTACAAATGTTCGTAGGAACGAATGAATAAATCATGAGAATTAATGAATTGATGAAGTAAGGAAGATCTAAGGAAGATCGAAGGAACGAGCGGGCGGAATATCGGCCGCTTGAAGTCATGCCCGAAGGCGGTGACGGGCGGCAGTATTAGCCGTCATCGACAAATTTAATAATTAATATAAAATTAAATAAAATAAAATATTCTTTATTAATAAATATATTACTAATATTATTTATTTACTTTAATTTGAAAATTAATTGTTTTTTATATTTTAATTATTTTTATTTTTTATAGATTTTTTAGAGGTTTCATTTAGCTTAGATTTCGCTAATTTATTTTTTATTCTAATTATATAATTAATTAAGCTAATAGATTAATAAAAAAATATATTTTCTATTGAGTAGTTCTAGTAATAACAGAATAATTAATCTAGTTAGTAATAATTTAATTTTATTAATTTATTATATTTTTTATTATTATTATTTATTAGTTTATTTAATTTTCTTAGTTTTAATTAATATATCTTTATTATATTCTTAATCTTTATACTCCGGAGTATATAACTAAATATCTATATAATTATATCTACTATAATTTTTATTATAATTATTATTTAATTCTTTTTATTATTATTCATTACTCTATTAGATGTACTGTAAATACTAATATAAATATTATATTAAATTTATTAATTATAATCATATCTTTAAAGATATTAATATACTTATATATATTAATAGTAAAAAACCTGGATTTACTAGTTTATTAAATAGTTAAATCTATTTTTTAAATTAATTTATAATTTTTACTTATTTATCTAGATATTCTTTTTATTTTTTATCTTCTATATTTTAATTTATATATATTTAATTCTTTATAATATCTGTTTATTTATTTTATACTTAATAGAATTATCAAAATTATTAATTAATTTACTTACAGTATTATTGATGATAGCTAATACTACTGTTTATTACTATCTTTAGATATATCATTAAGTAGCTAATATTTTATTTACTTATTTATTTAATCTTTTTTACTTTATTAATTTATTAATTCTTATAATTTATTTATTTATTCTTATATATATTTATACATCAGACAGACTCTTGCTCTGACAGTTTCTTATATATTTTTAGCTTAAGTATTATTATAATTAAGAAAAAGAATAAATTAGTGGAATAGTAATATAATACTAAGCCTATATTTCTTATTAATATAACAATATATTATAATTAAATCTATATTATAAGAATATTATTTATTGATAAGAATAAAATATTCCTATTTTTTCTTAATAAGATTATCTAATTATGTTTATTTTTATATATCATAAAATAAACAAACTAAAATATTTATGTTTTATTCTAATATTTATAATCTTCTATGTATACTAGAGAATATATAATAATCATATTTATTAGAATAACTTCATATATTTTAAAATCTGTAAGAGCTGTTTAAATTAATTAATTTAATAAGTTTAGTGCTATGATGCAGGAATTCCAGTTTAAGGATGTAAGGGAAAAGAAAAATCAGGATTCTTAGTAATTATAATAATATATTATCTATAAAATATATACATAAGAGAAATATAATAATAAAGTAAATCTGCTGCTAGCTGGCTTCCTGGCCTTTATAAGATCTTATTATTTTCGTAATAATCAGAAGTTTTAAATTTATTCAAGATTACTATAAAATATGTAATTTCTTATAATAGTATAAGATATAAATTTATAGATTTACAATAAAAATATATTCCTAGTGAGAATATAATAGAAGTATATATATGTTTCTTATAAGTATAATCTTATATTTAATAATCTTAGATTTTAAAAAAACTTAATTATTAGATATATCTAGATATTAGATAATTATAATTTTTATAATGATTATTTATCTCATATTAGACTTTATAAATTAAACTTAAATTTATTAGACAAATAAACAGATCAACTAATATATATTATAATAAACATAATATATATGGAAACTTAAAGAAGTTCTTTAAAATAAAATTAAAAAATATAGAATATTTTCTTCAATCAATAAATATAAAAATATGTCTATAACTATGTTTAGAAAACCTGGTTAACAAAAGATTTTAAAGATAAATATTTGAATAAATTAGAATATTCAGATAAAATAAAGGATCAAGTATTTAAATATAATTATAATAAAAGTAGTTTACTTATTTAGGATTATCATAAATATATAATTTGTATATATTACTTAAAATAAGTTAGTTATAATAATCCATATTATATGGTACATATTTATAATATCTAAATTAAATGACCAGTTCTGAATTTAGTTAATTAGTAATTCCTTTTTAAAAATATTAAGATTAAAATATATCTATATATCCAGATAAAAAATATATACAAAGCTATTTGTTTATAATATCACTTTATCAATTAGTTAATATATTATATCTTATATCTATAAAAATAAATATAACTCTTTATTAAACGAAAATCTTTGAATGATATATTTATTTAGTTTTATGGAAATATAGTATACTAAATATATTATAAGATTTAATAATATAAATAATTAATTAAGTCGAAATAATATTTTGATAATATAAAAATAGTTAAAACTTAAAATTTGTTATGAAAATACTAAAATTAGGTTATTAATATATTAAATAAATAAATAAATAAGTACTTTGTTTAACTTAAATTCAATGTTTTTATCTTATAAATATCTAAATACTAAATATAAATATTAGATATATTTATGTAATAATTTAGATATGATAATTAAAGTATTATTATTATATATATATATATATAAATAAACTTTTAGAATCTTATAAAAATAAGATTTATCTATTATGATATAAATATAAAATAAAATTAATATACTTTATAATAATAATATAAAACTATTTCTATGCTTAACATATAATAATTAATAAATAGTTATAGTAATTATTATAAGAATATGAAATTTGAAAGAATACATAAATACTTATTATTATAGTATAAATATAATTAATAAATAATTAAAGCATTTTTTCCAATAATAGAAATAAATCAAAATTAAATTTATTCTTGTAGTTTATATTATATAAATAATAATTCAATTCTTTTTAGTATAAATAATCTACTAGAATTATAAAGATTAAATATATATCTTTAAATAATCAATACTAGATAAAGAATTAAGACATATATTTATATACATAGAAATTTATTTTAGATTTATAAATAAATAAATATCTTAGTAATAATTTATTTAATTTTTCTAAATAAAATATAAAAATATAATTTGAAAATATATCCTATTTATTTCCCTTTTTAAAAAGGTTTATATTTGATTTTTTAAAAGATATTGAAATACTTTTATTAGAATTATTTAGTTTAGTTTATATATTATATATTTTTAATATTTTATATAGATATATAATTATCTTAATGATATTATTATACAATAACATTATTTAAAATTATAATTCTATCTTTAGATATTATAAAGTTGAAGTAAAATATAGTTTTTGTTACTTTTTTATTTATTCTTTAACTTTTATAAAACCTTATATCTTAAATATAGACTAAATAATAATATTATTAATATTTATTATGAATAAACTATAATTGAATGAATAAATAAGAAGATGTTTAATTAAGTATTTAGTAATATATCTACTTATGTATATAGAAAATATATATTAAAAATCATATACATTATTATTTTATAATAAGAATTAATATCTGAAATTCTTATACATTAAGAAATATTTTTAAGAACTATATTTTTTATTAATAAAATAAATATTGTATTAATTATAATTAAGTTATAATTTATATTAAAATATATATTATTATAAATAATAGTAATATCTAAATTTATTAATATAATCATAATATATAATATTCTTAGGATATTATAAAATACTTTATTTATTATATTAATTAAAAATAATAATACTAAAGAAAATCTATTTTAAAAATTATAATTTATACTGCTATAGACTTTACAGTATAAAATTATACTTATATAATTAAGTATAAGATATAAGGAAACTATATTATAAATATTATATATAATAATTATTTTAGAATTAAAAGAAATAAAATATAAATTATTATTAATATAGTTATTATTATTATCAGAATTATAATATTGTTCTTTTTATTATCTTTTTAAATAATAATATAATTATCAGGATCTTCTTAATTATTAAATTAAAAAATAATAATATGTAATAATATTATATATATATTTAATCTTATACTTATATGATTTGTTTTCTATAATTCCATAATTAACTATTTTTTATTTTATTCTAAAACTTATCTACTAATAAAAACTAATTAAAATAAAATATTTTAATATATTTATATATTTAATTATTTTAATAAGATTAAAATAACTACTATAATTAGTAAGTAAGTAGTATATATAAGTTAGCAGTATACTATATTTCCTATATAAAATAATAATTTTTAATCTCTTATATCTTAACTAATTCTAGATATTACTTTCTTTAATCTTATATACAGCTTTATATAGCTATAAATTAGTATTTATATTTAGAATTTTTAAGATAAAACTTAATAAGACTTACTATAGAAAAATATAGTATATTTTCTATGTTTTATTCTTTTTCTAGAATAACTTATTTAAAAAAAAGATATAAATATTTTTAAATAAGATTTTATTAAGAATTAATATACTTTTTTCTTTAATATATTTATTTAAGATTTTAAGTATTCTTGTTATTAAATTATATAAGTTTAGAATATCTAGATTTAATACTTAATACAGCTCTGTACTATTTACTTACATGCACCACTCACTTGCTGATTATGTTAGTATTTATTAAGATTTAATAATATCTTTATTTATTGTTTATTCCTGTAATCTTTAGCATTAGGTCAATTATTTCTTATTTAAAGAAATTTAAGAAAACTTATAATCTTAAACTTAGTATTTCTAGAATCTTTGAATCAAGATATAAAAAAGATTCTACTTTGTTAATACTACTAATTATTTTATTTATGTTATATTCATGTATTTATATAAATATAATATTATCTAATTTGATTAAGAAATTATTTCTAGTAGTATTTCCTGTTAAATAATAAATACAAATAATAAATTCTTGATCTAAATAAATCTATATAAAAAATAATTATTTATAAACATTACTAAAGAATATCTTATAATTTTAAATAATATCTTATAAAATAACCTAAACAGATGATCTACTTATAAAGGTATTTTTTATAAAATATTATTTAGCTTTACTAAGTAAATAGTTTTAGATCTAATTAAAACTTTTGAAAAATATACTTAGAAAACTTATAGAAATTCTATATATATTAATTTATCTATATATAAGATTTTTAAACTAGGTAATAAATATATATACTAGTTCAATATTACTTTATTATAAGTATATTTATGAATTATAATAAACTACTTTTTTATTATAATCCTATATAATATTTCTTATATATTAAATAGAAGCATTAATATTTATATACTATATATAATTCCGGTACTAATTATTATAGAAATCATATTTTATATTGAAATAAAAATATCTAATCTTTTCTAGTTTTAATATACTTGAATTATGAAACTTAAAATTATATTATCTTTAGCTATAAAAATAATTGTATAAATATTTCTTAATCATTTTTTTTATATTATTAATTCTATTACTACTAGTTTCATTATTTAATTTTGTTAGAATAAATATATGAAAGCTTTATATTTTTTAATATTAATTTTATATACTCCAAAAGTAGTAAAGTATCTATTTATTTTATATAATTATTATAAAATCTATTATTTAAAATCTAGGAATAAAGAATTTGTTTTATTATTAATTAATTAATAACTGATATTATTATATATTATAAGTCTGGAATAGCTTATTCTAAATTTTTAGAATATTCCTCATAATATTTATCTAAGTAGTTATATAGATACTTAATTTATATATTATTTAAATTGCTGTTTCTAAACAAATTTAAATATTTATTTAAGTTCTTATTTCTGTACTGGTTTAGATACTTATTCTGGTATTAACTAAAAGTACTATTTTTATATTAGTTTGGATACTTATTCTAATATTTCTTTCTTCCGGCATAAATAAGGTGTATAATCCTTTTTATTTTTTAATTTATCTTTTAACTAAACTATAGAGCTACAAAACCTTTATTTAAATAATTTTAAAAATATAATTAGAGATACAGAGAAAGATTATATTATTTATTAATAGTATTATACTGTTTATAAATTATAAAGTATTTTATAAATTTTAAAAGATTAACTAATAAAGATATAATACTAGATATATATAAATATGTTTATAGGTTTACTTATAGGTTTACTTCTAAGTTTACTTACAGATTAGATTATAAATAGTGATCTAGTAGATTATCTAGTTATACTATATTAAAAACTTTATATATGTTTAATTAAATAAAATATAGAAGTGTATATATATTATTTTATCAATATATAAGTTTTATATATAATAGTATTTATTAGTAGTTTATACATAAACGAATTTATTAAATATAATAATTTAATTCATAATACTAGAGAAGTTTTTATCTTAAATATATAAATTATCTTGTATATTATATTGTTATCTAGAATTTCGGTAAGTAGTAAGTTAGATATACTATAAAATATAATAAATTAGTAATGTAATTTAATTCTTCTTTTATTAGTTGTACTAGTTATAAAAATATAAAATTTAAGATAGAAAAACTAGTTTCTAGTTACATATAATTACTCTAGTATAAGAATAAAATTTAGAAAAATATCATAAAAGTTTATTAGTTTTTAGAATAAAATTTTTAAACTTAATTGAATAATTATAATACCAGTACTCTACAAAAAGTATTTTTAACTTATTAAATATTCTTAAGTAGATTAACGATTTATTAAATAAAATATTTCTTTTGATTAAATATATAAATAAAGTTATTTATTTAAAAACTTTTACAATAAATTATTTAAAGTTACTAAAGGATAGAAAGGTTTATATATTAATTATATAAATTAAAATTAGATTAAAATTAGTATTATATTGATTTTTTCAAGATTTATCTAAAATTTATTATAGTTTATAATTAAGCCTAGAAACTTTATTTTAGATATTATAAGTTTATGCTATATTTAATAAGCTAATATATTTTCTAGTCTCTTATAATTTATGTAAAATCAAATAAATATATTCAAAATAATTAGATTAAAAATAACTAACTTAGAATATTATTCAAATAAATAATATAAGAGATATTTAAAATAGTTTTTTAAGATATTATTAATATAATACTACAATATAATAAAGACTCAAATAAACTTAAATAATACTATTAATATCTTATAAAACTCTAAATAAATTTATAAAATATTTAAATATTCTTAGTACTTTTTCCTTCTAATATTATTAAAGATGTAAATAATATTGATCTTAATAAAGTTCTTTTTTTAAAATTATTTAAAATCTTTGTTACAAGTAGAAGTGGATATTAATTATTATATGGTCTGGAATATTAATGTTAATTAAGTAATTGATTAAGTAAGATAGTTAAGGAAGAGGAAGTTTCTTACAATAACTTAAAAATCCTTCTGCACTAAAGATAATCTATAAAGTTAAAACTATTATAAATACTAGGTGTTAAAAATTACTATCAACATTTATTAGATTATATATATAAAGATAAATTATAAATTATGCTGAAATATAAAATAAATAAATAAAGAGCTTTAAGTAAAAAAATATTTATAAATAAATCTAGATAATTTAAACACTAGTATTTTAAAAATAAAAAAAATAAATATGTAAATGAAGTTATTCATAAATAGGAATTACTATAATATCTGTAACTATATTATTTATTATATATTTATTATTTAATAAAAGTTAATTATATGAGTAAATAACTAAATTAAAAATTACAAAATATCAATTATAATATTTATTTAAATTATATACTAAATAATTTATAAAGAAGTAAAGTAGTAGAATTAAATTATAAAAAAATAAATGAATTTCTATGAATTTTTTAAATTATAACTAAGAGATCTTATAAATTATTTATAAAAGATATAATGAAAAACTTTAAAGATAAAATCTTATAAAAGTAAATAAACATTTATATATATTTATTAATAAAGAAAATAAAGAACAAATTTAACTATAAAATATAAAATTTAGATATTAAATAATTTTATTATTCTTAAATTATTCTATTCTATAATTAAGAAGAAAATATATAAAGAATTAAATTTCTTTATCTTATAATATGATTTTACAAGATTATTTATAAAATTATATTTAATTCTAAATTAGTAATATAAATAATATAAAAAAAGAAGTTTTATAAGTAAAATCTAGAAAGAAGAAGTAAATAAATTAAATTTTATAAAAATAATACTAGATTAATTAAGAAATAAAATACTTATAAATAATTTTAATAAATAAAGAGATTATTTATATAAAAATAAGTCTATTATAAAGTTTATTATAAAGATCTACTAGAATTATCATATATAAATTCAAAAGACTTATAAAACTAAGAATATATTTTAAATATAAATAAATTAATTATTTTATAAAACAATATAAAATAAAAAAATACTTATAAAATAAGTAACTAGTTAAATTATAATATTATTATAAAATAAAACTAAATTTATAATATATTTATATATATATTTATATAGTAGATTTATTGTAGAGAATAAAAAAAATCTTTTTATAAAAATAAAAATAATAATTAATATTAATATTATAATTAATCTTATATTTATAGTATTTATAAAATAAATTAACTAATTAATTGTAATTATAAAATTTTAATAAAAAATATTAATAAAAATATAATATAATAAAAAAAGTTATAATATTTATAATTATACTAGAGTATATAAAAGAATATTATAAAGACTAAAAAAACTTTATAATTATAATACTTATAATAGAAAAATAATTTTAGAAATATTATAAATTAGAAAGTAATCATTACTTATAGAATTTTATAAATATAAATTAAAGTTCTATAAAAATATTGAAAATATTATAAATTATAATATTTAGATTAAAGAAAAAGAATTTATAAAAAATTTAATCTTTATCTAATAATAATATAATAGATTTATAAAATGTTTAAAAATTAAATAATACTAGAATAGTATCTAGAATTTTGAAAAATATTTATAAATAAATAATAGATTTATTATAATAAAAATTAAAAATAAATCTAGAGATAAATATCTATAAAAAATTTAAATTAAAGATAAAATAGATTTAAAAAATATCTTTTATAAAGGAAAAGTCTTATAAAATTATCTATGAAAAATACTTATAAAAAAGTAAATAAAATATTTTTAATTACTAATAAAAATATTAGTTTTTTCAAAGATAAAAATAATAACTTATAAATATATATAAATATATATAAATTAGATTATTAAATAATTAAGAATATTTATTAATTATTATATATTAATAAATATATTCAGTAATTTATAAAAGTTTAATAATTTATATAAATAGATTTTTATAAGAATTATTACTAAGTAAGCATTATAATAAAATATATATAGAATATAGTTTTTTATATAAGATATAAATTATTTAAGTATTATATTATATTATTTAAATTTATAATTATACTTATAGAATTTTATAATTTTATAATCTTCTATTTATAATATATTTAGAAAACTTTATAATTATCTATCTAGATATATTATTATTTTCTTATAAAATTTGAAATTATATAAGAAGTAAATTTTGAAGATTTTAAAAATCTTATAAAAAATAAATTTATATATATAATTAAATAAATATATTTTTATAATTATAAAAATTAAGTTTTTTAGCTTTTGATTAGCTGTAAGAATATTTATATAAGATTAGAAAAATTATTATTATTTATAATTAGTTAAAACTATAAGATATAATAAATATTTTAAAATTTATTAGATTTAGAAACTAGTATAAATATTCTTTTAAGTAATATTAATAAATTATTATAATAATTATAAATTTAATAAAAATATTTTATAAAAAAAAGACTAGATCTAATTTTTTAATTTTTGAAATTTATAAAAGTTTTCAAAAACTTAAAAATATATTTATAAAAAATATAATAATAATATTTTCCTAAAAAGAAAAATCTTGGAAAATAAAATAGATATCTTTAAATTTATAATTGTTAATAGACTATTATAAAAGAGTTATAGACGAAATAAAAATTTAATAATCTTTTATTTATCAAAAATGATTTAAGTTAAATGAAATTATAATATCTATAATTCAAAATTATTTATAATAGTAAAATTCTTTAAAAAATAAAAATATTAAATAAAAAAATATAATATTTAATTAAAATAAGTATTAATTATAAGAGTTTATCATCGGTGTTCCAGAATATATATATATATATATACTATATTAATAATATCTTCTACTTTTTAGGGTATAGCTTTATAGAAAACTTTTTTTAGATAGTTTTATAAATATTATATTTTTGTACTTCTTTTATAGTACAGATATAAGTATATCTTTTATATTTTTTACTTTAAAGAGTTTTCTAGGGGTTTTAAAAAAGTATTATAAAATTACTAATATTTATATTTATGTATGGATTCTGTATATTTTGTATATATAAAGTATATATATTAGATATTAAGAAAACTTAACTATTTAATTTAGTTAAATGATTAGATTATTAAATACAGAGTTTTAAATTTTTATTTATAAATATTTTTGATAATATTATAACAAAGTTTTACTTAATATTAAATAATATAATATAGAAAATTATATATTAATATTAACTATAAAACTAGCTAAATTAATAATATCTATTTTTATTTTTATTTATTTTTATTTTTAATTTAGTATTAAAAGCTTTTTTAAAAATATCTTTTTTTAATAGAATACAGTAGCTTTAATTTTTTATAAAAATTCTAAATTTTATTAGATTTCAAAGAATTATTTTTTCTAGAACTGATTTCTGAATTTAATATAGTATATCAAAATAAAACACTATATTAAATTATATATTAATATTTTTAAATATTAAAATTAGATTCCCTAGAATATTTATTTAATAATATTTTTAGTAATATTTATTCTTTTATTATTAAAAATATCTTTCTGGAATAGAAATAAGTATTAAAAAAATTAATAATATATTATATAATTAAATAGTATAAAATGTACAAAACTATAATATTAAGAGATTTATTTAATATTATATATTTTTAAAAAATTCTATAATATAATCTATAGTAAATTTTATAATAATAATTATATTTTCCCAATTTTAAAAATATTTTTGATAATAATATATTATATAATTAATATAATTGATAATAATTAAAAATAAATATTTTAAGAATTTATAAGCTTAGGATAATAAGTTAATACTATAGAAATAGCTAAGAATTATTAAAATATAAATATAAATAATAATTTATATAGTTTTAACTTATAAAATAAGTTATACAAAATATTAATAATAAAGTTTTTAATAATAGAATTAATAGTTCTAGAATTTAAATTAAATATTCTAAAAGTAAGTATTCTAGAATTAATCATTTTAATAATATTTTAACTAATGTTTTTAATATTAATTTAGTTAATAGTTTAATTAATAATTTTGATAATTATATAATTTCCAGAGTTTATTTACTAAATCTCTTTTTTAAATTAGTATTAACTAAGATAATTAATTTAATTACTTTTCTAAATATTAAATATATTTCTAAAGCCTAATAAAGTTACTTATTTCTATTCTAATATAAAAAATAAGTTATATTTAAAAGAATATAAATAAATTATATACTATAAAAATATAAAGATATTTATAAAATAGATTAAAAATATTATTAGATGAAGAGATAAGTTAATAGTATATTATAATTTATAGAAATATCTTAGAGATATAATATTATATTAATATTTTTTTTAAATAATATAAAAAAAATAGATTTACTTAATTTTTATTAATTAATAATATTTTACTTATTTTAAAATGAAGATTTTATTTTAATTTAAATTGAGCTTTAGTAAAACTACAGGATATATAATTATATGTTTTATAAAAAATGATTAAATTAGAAAGTTAATCTAGATATTTACTTAAATAATAATTAAAAATTATTAATTATTCTATTAAGAAAATATTTATAATTAATTATTTATTAAATAGATCTATTATAATCTAGAATTATTTATTTATATAGATCTACTAATAAGAAATATAATTAAAACTAATCTTTTCTTAAATAACCTGATATAAAGATATTCCTCTGGCAGAGATCCATTAATATTAAGAAAAACTAGATTAAATAATCTTAAAATATTTATTAAAAAAATTAAATTAAGAATAATTAATTCTGGAACTAGTAATCCTAGAATTAATATAATTTTAATTATTTTATATTTATATTTAAATAGTAAGTATTCTAGAACTATATTTAGAATTAAAGTTAAGAATATAGGAATCTTTTTTGTTCTTATTTTTTAAAATAGATTTAAGATAATAAATAAAGTTTTAATAAATAAGAATATTTTAATATCTCTCTTTATATTTATCTAAATAAATAGTTTTTAAATTATATAAAGATATAACTTTATCTTGTTGTAGACTTTTTTTAAAAATAAAATTAATTTTAATTAATAAACTATCTATAGAATAAAATATAAAGAAATAATAATAAAAAGAATATAAATACGTATAAGTCTAAAAACTAGAATAATCATTTTAATTAATAGAATAAAAAATATTTTAGAAATTATTATTACCTTTAATAAATATATATAATAAAAATAGATAAATAAAAGTAAATAAAAATAAGTTTTTAATATAATCTTAATTAATATTATATTTTCTAATTTTCAATTAAATTTTAAAAAAGATTAGAGATAAAAGAATAAATTATATACTAATATATATTTTAAATTTATATATTCTAAAAAAATATCTATATTCTTAAGAATTAAACATATAATAAATAAAAATATTGTAAATAGTTCTTCTAGAAAAATTATATATATAATAATAACTTAAATAATTATATTAATATTATATATATTACTATTTAGGAATAGAACCCTATTATTATATATATTAATTATATAATAATATCTATATTTAATAATATCTTATATTATTATTTATTTATTTATTTTCTAAAATCTAATAAGTTCCTGGATATTATACTAATAATTATATATATAATTAATATAATAATTTTAGATAAAAAAATAGATTAAAAAGTATAATTATTTTATATTTTGAAAATAATAGTTATATTAGCTGATTTGAATATTATATAATTATATATAATCTTATATCTAGATACTAATTAATTTTTTATATTAATTATTATTACTATAATTAAGAAGATAAATATTAAACTAATAATATTAACTATATTTTTTTAAAAGAAAAATTAGTTTTTATTATTAAATATAAATTTATATAAAATTTAAACTTTTTTTTCTATAATTTACTAATTATAAAAAGAATATTCTAAATTTATATAAATTTTATATAAATTCTTATTATCAAAGATCCTGTATTTTAAGTTAATCTATTTATTAATATAAATATATTCTAGAATAAAATTATTATTTCCAATTATATTAATTAAATCATATATCTTAGTTTCTGTAATAACTTCTTGATATTTATCTAAATTTAAATTAAAAAATAAATTAATAGCCTCGTCTTGACTAAAAATAATATTTATTCTTTTATATTTGAAAATTAATATTTTAATTAATATTAATACTAGTATAGTATTAGTAGAAGATTATAATTATTTTTTAAATTTATTAATAATATAAATCTTAATATTTATAATTATCTACTTAATATAATATTTTTATTTATCTAAATAATAAATAATATATCTATTCTAATAGTTTTAGTATATTATATAAGGATAAGAATATTAATTAAAAATAAATATATTATTATATTTATAATTAATATAATAGAATATTATTTTTTATATAATAAAAATCTCAATATAGATATTATAGTATTAAAAAACATAATCTATATTTTTTAATTAAATTATAATAATATATACTTTTTCAATAAGCTTTATATAAATAATAAATCTATTATATATATAAAGAATTAAATAATCTAGATATTCTAGAATAGTTTAGATTTTATACTAATATAATTTTTTGAATATCTATAGATATCTAAAGAATATAAGAAAAAATCTAAAAAAAACCTCACATTAAAAAAATAGTAATTTTAAATATATAAAATTATAAAAACTTCATTTCTTTCAGAAAAGAAAATTATTTAAAAAAATATTAACTTCTTTTTAAAAATCAACATAGAAATAAATATTATAAAACTACTAAATAAGATTATACTATATAATAAGAACTCTAAGATAATTTAGAAATTAATTAAAATATTTTTTATGTATAATATATAGGCTTTTCCAGATAGTTTAATCATTAAAATAATTAATATTTTTTAAGAAAAGTTAAAAAGGTTATATTCTGAAATCTTATATATATTATAATTTTAAAAAGAAATTAATAGATTATTAATAAATAATATAATATACTATATAAATAAAGAAAAGTATTATATATAAATCAATAAAGATAAGTATACTAGATATAATATTTTATAATATTTAAATCTTTCCTAATATATTAGTTAAGATTATAGAATCCTCTAAATATATTATTATAATAATTGATTTATAATTGGAAATTAATAAAAAAGGATTACAAGACATTAAAAAAATAATTTTGTAATAATTAAATAATCTCCTAGGATTTAGAACAGTATAAATTAGTTTAGAAAAAATATAAGATATTATTAATTAAAACTTTTATAAAATATTCTAAATAGATAGAGTTTAATGTAATTATAAAAAGAATAATTACGGAAGAAGAATTCTACCATAAGAACTTGTCAAAAACATTATTTAAAATATTTCTAGAATTATTAAAAAAACACTTTTTTATAAAAAAAGACTCCTGTAACTAGCCTGGCAAGAAAAAAAGAATTATAAATAAATAATTATTTATAATAAATAGAAGAATCATTATATTTTATAGAAATGTTATATATTCTTGATAATTATATATTTAAATTAAAAGTTTTTATAAAATTATATAATTATTTTGTTATAGAATATCTTATAAAAACTAGAATTAAAGATTTTATTATACATAAATTTTAATAATTAAGATTTATAAATTCTATATAAAAATACTACCATATATATAAAATATATTAAAAAAATAACTTGTGAAAAGTAAAAAAATTATTAAACTTTTTATTAATATTTATATAATTATAAAAGAATAATAATAAATTTTATTACTAGACTCTTTATAAATATAATAAAAATAAAAAATATATAAATATTATTTAATAAAATATTAGTAATAATAAATTACTTTAATAAAATAAATTATTTTATATTAACCTATAAAGTACTGTTAAATAAGAGATTTATAATATTATATTTCAAAAAAGATTTTTATATAAAATACCAGTAAAAATATTATAGATTAAAAAATAATTTTTAAAAAAACATTTAGTTAAATTTTATTTATCTTTTTATCATTAAATAAAGGCTAAGTATAATTTATTATTTATAAATTAATAATTAAATTAAGAAATTAAATATACATGAAAATAATATTTATAAAATTATATTAATTTCAAATACAATAACTAGAAAACTATACTACTTTTAATAAAGTTTATATATAATAATTTTCTATAAGTATTTATTAAATATTTATTATTTTTTATAGTTTTGATTTAATATCTGAAAATAATTATATTTAACTTATAATTAATAAAAGAATTAATCTAAAATCTCGAGAGATACTTATATAAAATCAAACAAATTAAGAAATAAAGAGATATAAATCTAGAATAAATATATAATTATTTGAAAAAAGTTCTATAATAAAAACTAGAAGTTAATCATATTTATATTAAACAAAGAAATATATTCATTTATAAAGAATATTCTATAAAAATATTTAAATTAAAAAGCAAATTAGTACTATTATAAGTTTTTTTAAATAATTAAAAAATAAATAAATAGATTTATAAACTAGAGTTATTTATAGAATTATAAATATATAATACATTTTTTATTTTATTATTTTATAAATATTATATCATAAAAAAATAAATTTAAAAGGATAATTCTTATAGAAGAATAAATTAAAAACTTTTATATTTTTTAAAGATATTTTTTACTTTATAAAAATAAAAAGAATTATAGAGATCTTAGTTAAATAAAAAGATTATTTTAAAAAGAATATTTAAAAACCTATTATAGATTTATATTATTTATAACTTTATAAAACTTTTTATTACAGGAATAGAAAATATAAAATTATTTTAAAAAAAATATATAAAAATAATTTATAAATTAATTAATTATTTTTTATAAATTTCAGAAATTCATAAATCCTGAGATAATAATATAATCTATAATATATATTTTAATAAATAAAAATAGAATATATAGAAAAACTTTAACAATAGAGAGAATAATATATTTCTTTTTTATATATAAATAATTTTTATATTTTTATTTTATTTATTTAAATATATAATTAAAGAATATTCTTTTATAGAGGAGATTATAATAATATATATATATATATTGAGTTAAATGATAATTATTCATTAGCTTAAATTATAAGAAGATTTTTATAAAACTAGATTTAAATAACTAATCACAATAATTATAATTTTTTAGTATATATGAATAAGTAATAAATGATTTAAATTTATATTTATTTATAATTAAACAGAGGCAGCTGTTTTATTTAGAAAGAAAAATAAAAGAATATAATAAATATTATTTCTTAAATTTTTTCAAAGTAAGCTGTAGAAGATAGTTTAATAAAAAAATATTTTTTTATTAATAGTTTATTTATATAATATTAATTAATTTTAAATTATTTTAGATATATCAATAAAATTAAAAAAATCTAATTATTAAAAAATGTTAAGTTATAGAGATTATTTATATATCATTTATCTTTAAAATATATTATATAGCTTTATTCTAGAAAAATAAAGTATTATAAAAAACTATAGAGGATCATAGAATATTTAAAATATTAATAAAAAATAAAAACCAAAAATAGAAAAATAACTACAGAGACTGAAAATATAGAACTAATTATAATATAAAGAATTATAAAACTAAAATTAATTATCATAAAAAAGATTTAATAAAAAGTTACTTATAATTAGTATTATAAAAGTAGAAACTAGGAATAAATTAGATTTATTTAGAAATAAACTAAAAGAAATTATAATAATAATATTGTAGAAATAAAAAAGATTTATAAAATAAGTAATTTAATTAAAATTAAAAAATGGATAATTATCTACTACATGATATTAAAATTTATATGAAAAACTAGAAGGAATAATAATATTTAGAATCTATATCTTATAAAATATAAAAATAACTTTAATAAAGTAAGAAATTATATAAAAATTTAAAAAATAAGACTTTATAAAAAAAGAAAATTATATTAAGATAAAAAAATTCAAACAGAATATTTTATAATAAAGAGCTATATAATATTTTGTAAAAAAATAAAATATATATATAAATATAAAATAAAGTAATCTTTCATTAAAATAAGATTTTATAATATTTATTAATATAAAAAATAAAAAAACTTAAAAAATTAAAAAAATCTCAATTAAAAAAAACCTTTATTTAAAAATAAATTTCCTTCCATTAAAATAATTTTACTAGTCTTTCCAGAACTAAGTTATAAATACTCAAAAAAAAATTAAAAAATAATATTATTATTATTTATTTATCTAAGATAGTATCTACAAGAAGAAAACTGATAGATAATTTAAAAAACTAGAATTATATAAAAAATTATATTAAATCTCATAAAATAATCATTTCTTTTATTATTTTAGATTTTCCTGTCAAATAAGTTTACTAAAAAAGATTTTAATAGTATATTATAAATATAACTCCAGCTTTATCCTATAAAAAATAGTTATAAAAATTAATATTCTTAAAACTTTTATAATAAACTTATTATAAAGAAATATTAACTACTTTTATAAAAATAAGATAAGAAATTATATAAGAAACTAGATAAATAATGATAATTATTATATAAGTAGTAGCTACTTGTGAGAATAGAAAATTAGTAATAATACTTTAAAGTAATATAATACTATCTTTAACTTTTATAAGGGATATTTATTTATCATGCTATTTCACCCCTTAGTCCTTATAGACTTTTAGAAAGAGAATATAAGGATAACTCTTAAATTAATAAACCAAAGCAGGGATATTAATATTCTTAGAATAAATTTATATATTATTTTTAGAATTATATCTTTTTTGATATATAGGATACTAGAGCATAAGTTTCTAGTAATATTTATAAAAAGTAATATATTTATCTATAATTTTTTTAATTCCTTAATAGTTTTTATCAGGTAATCCTTTATTCTAGATCTTAGAAAGCTTTGGTAGAACATAATTATATAAATTAAAATCATCAATATTATAAAATAATATGAACTATATAATAAAAAAATTAAAGTAAATAGTTTATCAGAGCAAGAGTCTGTCTATAGTATAGATATACATAGGAATAAATGAATAAATTATAAGAATTAATAAAGTAAGAAAGATTAAATAAATAAGTAGATAGAATATTAGTTACTTAATATTATATTTAAAGATAGTAATAAATAGTAATACCAGCTATTATGAATGATATTATAATTGAACTAATTAATAATCTTATTAATTCTAGTAAGTTATAAAATAAATAAATATATGAATAAATAAACTTTTAGTAGGAATAATAAAAGATTAAATATATTTAATTTTAAATAAGAATATAGAAAATTAAAAATATAAAGAAAAAGAAATATCCAGATAAGCATCAGAACAAGAGTCTGTCTACAATACAAATATATATAGGAATAAATACATAGATTATAAGAATTAGTAAATTAATAAATTAAATTAATATCTTTATTAGTATTATAGTAACTTCTTTATTACTACCTTTTTAAAGAATAATATAATTATTAGGATATTCTGGATTATTACATTAAGAATTAAAAAAGTCTAGTAATATTATATATATATTTAGTTCTATATACTATATAGTTTATATTCTATATAGTTTACTTTTATATAATTTTATAGTTATTTATCTTTTATCTTACTTCAAAACTTATCTGCTAATAAAAACTAGCTATAATAGAATATCTAGATTTACTAATATAATTAATTATTTTAATAGGATTAATATAACTAATACCTGCTGGACTCATTAGTATCTCTATTCTGCTATTTGTTCCTGTGATCTGTAGTTTGGTTATCCTTATATAAGTAGTTCTAGACCACTAGTGGTTCTGTTTCTCTTCCTTTGCTTGCTTATTCATGAGATATCATTATATAAATATAATACTATCTAGTTTAATTAGGAAATTGTTTGCGGTAGTATTTTATATCAGATAGTGAATATAGATAATAAGCTCTGGATATAAATAGATTATTACAGTAGTTGATGGCAAAGACTGAGAAGTAAGTAAATAAGAAGATTAAATTAGGGAGAATTCTCAGGAATAGTTAAAGCTCAGAGATCTGAGAAGTCTTCTACTAGAATAGTATAAAGAATAGTAGAAAAATAGGATAACAGAATTTTTAGATAAATAAAAATTTACTATATATACTAATTTAATAAGTTTAATATTTTTATAAAGTAATATTATATATATATAAATAATAAATATAATAAGAATATTAATAGATTTATAAAATGATTGAAGTTTATAGAATATAGAAAAAGAATAAATATAGATATAAATAAATAATATATTATAATTAGAGTAATTAATTTTTTTTTAAATTTTTGATTAGATTATTTATTATAATATTCTCTTCGCGGATCTAGATATTATTAATAAAATTATTTTTAAATTAATAGATAAAATATTTAGGAAAAAGATTTTTTAATATATTTATATAAAATAATATATTTTCTTAGAATAATAAAAACTTTTTAATATTTATTATTAAGAAACCTTTTATTAATAATATAAAAAATTAAAATAATATATAATTATAAAGATTTATCTTTATAAAAACAAACTTAAGTTATATAATAAAAATAATAAAATATATAATCTATAAATCTAGAAGAGTAAGATAATATATATAATATTTAATAGTTTTAGTAATATAAAATAAATTAATATATTATTTTATTAATTTAATTTTAATATTCTTAACTATAAGAATAATATATTTTATATATATATATATATATAAATATATAGAAGTATTAATATTAAAAAATATAGATATATATTTTGTACTATATATTTTTTAATATAGATAATTATAAACTTAAGAATTTTTTAATATTAAAATATAATAAGAAATCTTAATTAGTATTAGTTTTAATAATAGGAATCTTTTAGAAATATTTAAAATATTCTTTACTTTATTTAATAGAAATATCTTAATAGTATACAGAAATAGTAATTTGGATTTTAGATTTTTGATAAAATATTAGAATTATTAAAGATTTACACTAAAAAACAATTAATAAAATAATTTATTTATTATAATATTTACACTAAGATTAATTATTAAGATAATTAAAAGGTAATAGAAAATTACAACTTTTATTATAATATAATATAATATATTATTATTTTAATAATTTAAATTATATATTTTAATTAATTATTTATTTAGGAATATAAAGTAATAAAATAGAATTAATAAAAAGTAATATATAAAAAAGTTTTTTCTAGAAGAAAAATATAAAGTAAATATTATAATAAAAAATAAAGATTTTTAGAAGATTTTAATTATAATTTTAAAAATAATATATAATAATAATTTTCTAATTATTTATTCTTATAATAAATTATTTTTTCATTATATTAATATATTTGAATAGATTTATTAATAATTATAAATATTTAATTATTCTTATTTTTAATAAGAAGAACTATAATAAAATTTATAATAATTATATAAAATAACTTAGTAGTAGAGATAATCAGTTATAAAATATTATATAATTAATATTTTTATATTTTATTATTAAAATATATGGAATAATAAAAAGAATATATTTCTAAAATAATTTATATACTTTGTAAATAATAAGATTATTTAATTTTAGAAGATATTTTTTATAATCTTAATAATTATAATTTTTATAGATAATATAAAAGATTTCAAATATAAAGAAATAAAAGAAATATATTTACAGTTATTTTATAAAATTAATATTATTATATATACTAGTATTAGTATTCTTAATTATATAAAAAAGATTATCTTCTATAATATATAAAAAAATTAATTTAGAAATTAGATTATAAGATATTAATAATTTCTAATATTTAAGAATTAAAATATAATTATTATAAATTTATTATTTAAAAAACTTATTAGTTTTAATAATATATATAATATATTATTCAAATATTTAATAAATACTAACAGAAGTATTTTTAAGATTATATTCTAAAAAAATATAAAAAATACTTTTAGATTAAGATAATTAAGAAAGTATATTAATAATAATATTAAATATACTAAAAGAATAGAATATAATAAATTATATTATTAAATATATTAAAAAATATAAATAAGATATAAGTTAAAATATTTAATCATAATAATATTAAATATAGTTTATTTAGATTTATTAATAATATTTATATAATTTAGATAAATAATATAATATATAGAAATAATAATATAGTCTAATATTTTATTTTATAAAATATTTCTATAAAATATAATACTTTTAATTTAATAGATTAATAATTATATTTTATAGGAATTAAAGTTTTACTTAAAAATAAAATTAATTATATATATATATATATATAAATAACTTAGATAAGTCTTTATATTTTTATTTATTTAAAATATAATATATTATAATACTATAGTTATTATAGTATATATTAAAATTAATATAAAAGTAATATTTAAAATTATAGGAAATAAGTCTCTTTCAATTTATAAATTTATATTATAAGTTTTTAAATATTTTATATTTTTTATTAATATTAATAAGTATTATATAAATAATATAATCTTAATGATTACTAGAATAATTTTTGATTAAAAATATTTTAAAATTTTATAGAAGTAAAATCTTCAAGAAATAATATTCTATATAATAATATAATTATTTAGTAAAATTAAGGAAATAATTTAACTTCATTAAATTTATAAAAAAAACTAATTTTTAATAGTTTAAAATCTATTTTTAGGTATATTAAAATTAAATATATTAATAAATTAATTTAGAAATATTATAAAAAAAATAATAAAAGTTTTAGTAAACTTAAATTTTAAATTTATATTTTTAACATAACTAAAAATAAGATTAAAATAGATAAAATACTTATTTAAACTTTTAAAAATAATAATTATATTATTAATATAAGTATAGTAAAACTTTTAGAATTTTTATAAATTAATATTTATTTAATATTATATATATAATACTAAATATATATATTTTATAATAATAATATAAAGTACTTTTTAATTATAATATATAATTATAATAAGATAATTTCTATAATTATAATAAATTAATTATTAATAAAAAAATAATATTAGGAATAAAAATAAAGTAATATTTTTCAATTATTTAGAAAATCTTTTTATAAAAAAATAGAATAATAATCTTATTTAATGTTTTTATTAATAATATAAAAATTAATTATAATGTAATTTTTAAAAATATTATTTATAATATATTATATTATAAATATTAGATAAAATAATAAAATATATTTTATAATATATAATATTTTTTTATAATATATAAAAAAGTAAATATACTATTAAATTATTTTTTAATTATATTTTAAAATTTAGTATATTTAGGATTTTAATATATAATCTTTTTATTATTTTTTAAAAAAGATTTATAATTATTAATTCTTAAAAATATTAGTTATATTAATATTTAAATTATCTAGTAAAATCTATATATTATATAATATACTTTTTTTAAAAGTTAATAAATAGTTTCAGAATTATTATAAATAATAATATATTAAATAAAATAATAATATTACTAATATTAAAATTTAATAATAGAAAAACTAGACTATATAACTAGATATATAAATATAAAAAATTTTCATATTATTAATATTAAAAAGAATTTTATTTTATTTAAAAAAATATTTAGATTAATAATATATATTAAAATTTTAAAGATATATTTATAGTAAAATCTATTATAAATATTAATATTGTCAAAATATAATATTTTAATATAAATAATATAATAATTAAACTTAATAATATAATCTTTTATAACATATAATGTAATATACTCATTATTTATAAATACTTTTATTTAGAATAGTTATAAAAATAAATATATTATTTATTCTTTTAATTAATAAAAATATTGATTAAATATATATATATATATATATTATTACTTCTATATGATTATTTAAATTAAATATATATATAATTAATACTAATGAGGTTAATATATATCTTAATAAATAAATAAATTCTTAGATATAAAAGTACTATAATTAATTATACTATATAAATAGATATATTAATATAATTAAATTTTATATAAATTTATATAAGAAAATAAAGTCTTAATATTCTTTAAATAATAGTTATTTAATATTTATAGTTAATAATAATATCTTTATATCTAATTATATTAGTTTTAATAAATGAATTAGAATATAAATTCTTAACTACATATATTTTTATAATAATATCTATATATTAAATAATCTTTTTAAAATTATCTAGAAAAAAATATTTTAAATATTATATATTTTTTTATTTAATATTTAGAATTAATATTAGATATATTTAATAATATTTTTGTTGATAATAACTAATACTACTATCTATTACTGTCTTTAGGTATAATATTAAGTAGCTGATATTCTATATACTTATTTCTTTAATCTTTCTTAGATCTTTTTTACTTGATTTATTTATTAATTCTTATAATTTATTTATTTATTTTTATGTATATTTATATTGTAGATAAATTTTTATTTTAATATTAGTAATATATCTACTATTAGTTCTGAAACCCCTGAAATTTATATTTAAGAAAATATATAAATATTTTTATACTAAAGTAACTGTATACAGTTAAGAATTAATTTTTTATTTTAAATTTTTTTATTTTTATAACAGCTAACAGAAGACGAATTAAAGTAGATTATTAATTTATTATATTTTATAATATATTTAATTTACTATTTATTAAAGAGCTAGATAAGAATATAATATAAAAAATAATTTATATATTTAAAATAAATATTTCTTTAGTATAATAAATTAATTTTTTATATTTAGTGAACTAGTCTATTTACAGATTATTCTTAAATGAAGTAGTTTATAAATTTTATAAACTAATAAGAAAATATATAAATAAATTCCTTTATTTTACTTAATTAAATATATAAGAATTTTTTAATATACTATAACTGAAGAAATTACTAGATTATTATTTATAATTAAACTTATAAACTAATTTATAAATATATATATATATATCTAATATTATATTTTTATTAATTAATTTTTTAAATTATATAAGAAAATAACCAGAAATCTCTAAAATATATAAGATAATATTTAATTTATAGATAATATAATATTATTTATAAATAATATAACTTCTTTTTATATTTTTAATTATATTTTTAAAAGTATCTAGATAAAAGTTTTATAATTTTATAATTAAATTAAGAAATAAATTAATAAGTAAAAAAAATATATAATTTATTTATACAGAAATAAAGAAATACTAGAATAAATATCTAAATTAATACTAAAATTTAAAAAAATAATAGAATAAGTATCTGAGTTAATATTAAAATCTAAAAAAATACTAGAATAACTACCTAGACTAATATAAAAATAGTATTTTTAATAAATATTAGAATAAATAATAATATAGAAATAAAAATCTAAAGTTATTTATAAATAATAGTTTAAATAATATATAAACTAATTATTTATATAATTAATTAAATAAATATTCTAAAAATTAGTTTAAAAATATAGTATAAGATATTCTAGAATTATAATACTAATTAATAATATAATAAATTATTTATAATTAAATATTATATAATAAATATTATAGCAGTTATAAAAAATAAATAAATATCTTATTATTTTTAAAATATATATAATTAAGATTAAAAAATATAAAAATTTAATATAGTTTTTTTAATAAAATTAATAATAAAAGTAGTAATAATAAAATTAGTAATAAAATAATTAATAATTATTTTTATTATTAAGTATTTATTATTACTTAAAGAGATTTATATTTATATAAATATTTATATAATTATTCTTATAATTAAAAATAATATAATTCTGAATTCTATAATTTAAATATATTAAAATTAGAAAAAATTAGATATTTTTATTCTAATATAAAAAGTAAATTCTATAATAAATAATATAAAAATTAAATATAATATAAAAATATTAATATTTTTATTAAATATATAAAAAATATTATATAATATTATAATAAAAGAGTAATTTATTATAATTTATAAATATACTTATAAAATACAGTACTTAATTAATATATATACTTATTATTTAATTTAAAAAACTTATATATGAATAAATTAATATATATAAGATTTTTATAGATTTTATAAGTATATTTCTTTTTAGATTTGAATTAAGTTTAGAACTATCTGCTTAATAAAAGTAAGTAATATTTTATAAAAAATATTTATATAAATAGATTTATTTAGATTTTTATATAGAATATTATTTAAAATTATAAAATATTATTTTAATTAATATTTATAATTAATTATTTATTATATAAATTTATTTATATCTAGAATTTATTACTTATATTTACTACCTGATAAGAAATACTATTATAAATAATTTTTTAATTAAACTAGATAATACTATATTTATATAATAAAATCTTATAAATAAATAAATAAATAAAAATAAAACTACTAGTAGTATTAATAAGATAAAATCTTTTATTATATCTAAATTAAAAAATTCTAGAAATACGAAGTTTAAAACTATGAATTTTTTTAAATTTATTTATATAAAAATAATTAATCTAATTCTAAAGGTTATAGAAATAAATAATAGAATAAAAATATTAATAAATTTAGATATTTTATTTTAGTTAGTTTTTATTAATAAATAAATCTTAGAATAAGATAAAGAATAAGTAATTATAAAATTATATAAAAATAAATTATATTAAATATAAAACTAAATATATATATAATATTATTAGATTTTATTATTCTTTAATTTAATAATCTAGAAGATCCTGATAACTATATTATTATTTAAAAAAATAATAATAATAAAAATATTATAATACTAATAAAAATAAGAATAACTATATTAATAATAAAAAAAATTAAAATAATAATAATATATATATTATTTTTATTAACTCTAAAATAATTACTATATATAATATCTATAATATAATTTTTATATTTTATAATTAATTATATAAGTATATTCTTTATATTATAAAATTTATAATACTAAAAATTATTATTTTTAAAATTAATTTTTTTTAATATTATTATATTTAATTAATATAGTAAGTAGATATTTTATAATATATTAAAAATATAATATAATTTAATTATATTAGTAGACTTAAATATTACTATTATTTATAATAATATATATTTTAATATAAACTATAATTTAATTATAATTCATAAAATAAATATTTTATTAATTAAAAGTATAATCTTTTAGAATATTATTTAAAATATTAATATTATAAATATTAGTGCTTATTATAAAATAATATTTTATATAATATTTAATATATATTTTTTTATAAAAGTAAATAGATATATTACTATATATTTAACTAAATATTTTTATATTTATTTATATAATAGTAAAGATTTTTATTATTAATAATACTAAATTTAAATTTAATCTATTTATTAATATAAATATATTTAGCTAAAAGAATATTATTTTTAATTATAATATTTAAATAATTTATATTAATAAAATAATAATTTCTTTATTATAATATAAATCTAAGTTAAATATAATTATATTAATATACTAATATAAACTAAAAAGTATATAATTATTTTATTATATATAAAAGTAAATATACTAGTTAAAATTAAAATTAAAATTTATTTAATTAATAATTTTAATTATATCTTTAAATTATATAATAGTATAGGTTTATTTATATATATATATTTTATTAACTCTAATTTCTATTATATAAGTAGTTAAAAAATTATTTAAAATAATTATAATTAAATATTATTTATATATAATATAATTATAAATAATAAATATCTTATAGTTTTTTATATTAATAAAAATATATTTAAACTATTATACTTAAGTCTAAATACTTAAATAAATAGATAGGTATATATATATATATATAATATAATATCTATAGTTTTAATTATATTTAATATTAAATTTAGTAATTATATTATATAGATACTTATTATTATATATTAATAAATAATTTAAATATACTTATTTACTTGATTATAGTTTATTTATAATAAATATTAATAATATTTTTATCTAGTCTATATTTAAGATATAAAGTTTAATAAAAATTAAAAAATAAGTTAAAGAATAATAAAATATATATTTAAACTTAATTTTTATAATATTTAAAAATTAAGTTATAATTTTTAATAGTAGTATTATTATATATAAGAATTTAAAGATAATTATATATTTTTATAAAATTTTTAAATTATGAAATATTTAGATTAAATTAGATAATTTTAATATAAATATTATTAATATTTCTAAAGAGAATTAAATATAAATCTTTTTTTAAAAAAAATAGAAGAAATATATTCTTATACTTTATATTTATTATATATTTAAAAAAAAATTAGTAGATTATTAATAAGATACTTAATTATTTATAAATATAAAATAAATTCTTATTTATATGAATATATACCTTAACTATTTATCTAATATTTATTATTTAAAAATATATATTTAATTTTAATAATTTTAGTAAATTATCTATACTAAGAAAATATATAATTATTAATCTATATAATATTAATTATAAAAATAAGTTTAATTTTTATTTTATTTTATTATAAAAAAAATCTTTTTAATTATTTATTAATTATATTTATATTATAGTAATAAATACTTATATATTTTTTATTAATAATATTTTTATTATAATTATTATATTTATCTTATAATTATTATATATTAAAAATAGAAATAATATTATATTATTATTATAAAGTATATTAATTCTATTTTATATATATAATAATAGATAAATTTAATTTTATAAAATTTTATAAATTTATTTATATATATATTAATAATTTAATTATTATATTTAAATTATTAGATAAATATATTTAATATCTATACTTAATATTCAAATATTTATAAGATAAGAATATTAAGTTTAAATTATATAAAATATTTATAATATTTTTATTTATTTAATTATTTAATTAGTATATTAATAATCTAAATCTTAATATTTCTATAAATAAACTTATAATTTTATAAAAACTTAGATTCTTAAATATTTTTATAATATTAGAATATTATTTAAATCTAATTAATTAGTTATATTACTAAATTTGATAATATATATAATATATTATATTTTTATAAAAATAAAAAATAGTATTACTTAAAGATTTATTCTTAATAAAAAGTTATATTTATTAATATTATATAAATATTATTATATTTATTCTTATAAATATAAAATATAATATATTTATTAATTTATAGAATAATTTTATTAAAAAGTAATTTTTTATATATTTTATCTAGATATATAAATATATATTAATTTTAATATTTTTTTAAAAAAATATAATATTATAATTTATTATATCAAAAAAATATATTAATATTATTATATTTTATTTAAAATTTATAATATATTTAATTATATTTTTTAATTATATTTTAATACCTATAGAAAAAAACTACTAGTTAATTAAACTTAAAATTAATTATTTAATTTAGATTTTATATAAATTTTATTATATAGTATAAGCTACTACTATTAAACTATTTCTAATAATTTATATAAATTATATATTTATAATAATAATAAGTAAATAAATTACTTTTAATATAATTATATTTAAATATTTAAATTTCTGTTATACCTCAGTATCTTAATTTATTTGAATATTTATTTTTAAAATCTTTTATTAATAAAGTCTAATAAATATAATTATAGATATATTTTTATATTTATTAATTAAAAAATATTTTATACTCCTGAATTTAATCTTAAAGAATTTCTTTAAATTAATATATATATTATATATATTATAGTATATATTAATTTATACAAATAATTATCTAATAGATTTAAGAGTTATTTATATATAATATATATAATTAATTTTTATATATTATAAATCATAGCTACTCTAAATAAATATCTAGATATTTTTTTATTATATATTATAAATAATAGTTTACTTTATATATTTAAATATATTAAAATTAATATTTAATAATTATTAATAAATTTATTAAATAAATTAATTAAATCTCTGGTTTATTTAAGTAGAAAGTATTCTAATAAAAAAACTTTTATTATTTCTTTATAAATATATAATTAAAGTTTATTAACATTATTTATTTTAAATTATAATATTTTTTTATATTAAAATTCTAGTAAAAAATATTTAAAATATTAAATATCTTATAATATTATAATATTACTTTATATTTTTAAAAAAATAAGTAAATAAAATAAATTATTCAGATAATTAAGATTATATTTAAATATATTTATACTTAATATCTTAATTATATTATATAAATTAATTATATTAATTTTATTATTTTAATAATTAATAATTCTCCGAGTACTATCTTATAGAAAATATTATATAAATTAATATTTAGTATAAATCTTTATATTTTATAAAAGTTTATTAAATAGATTCTCTATATAAATAAGTATATATATAAATATATATATAAATACTAAAAAAGTATTTAAGTTTACTATTATCTAGATAAAGATATATTATAATAAAATATATAAATTTATCAAATTTCTTATTAATTTATATATTTATTTTTATTTATATAAAGATTATATACTACCTATATTATATATATATATAATTAGAAATAAGTTTAATTTATAATATATTAGTCCTCTTTATATGTTTAAAAATAAAGATAAACTTATTTATAAACTTAAATTATTCTTAATTTAAAAAATCTATCTAGTTATCTTAATTATCTAGCTTAATTCTAAATTAATAAAAAACAATCTATATAAATAAAAATAAAAATAACTATTTTTAGTATAGAATAACTAGTAATATAAAAAAAATAATAAATTTAAAATTAAATATATTCTTAAAGTTAATAATTTTAGCTGCCCTTATTATAATAGTATATATATAAAGAAAATTTCTTATATATTATAAAAACTATAATCTTAAGTTTAATAAGTAATATCTAGAATAAAATATTAATATAAATAATTTAATTAAAAAATTTAAAAATTAATAAATATATTATTAAAATAATTCTAATATTATTTCTAGTTTTCTTTTATAATCTTTTCTTTTTTTATTTTTATTTTTCTTAGTTTAATTTTTTTTTCTAGTATTATTTTTCTATTTAATTATTTTCTTTAATTATTTAATTATCTTATAATACCTCTTTTTCTTTTTTATCTTATATTTTCTTTTAATTATTTTATTATTTTATTATTTTATTTATTTAACTATCTAACTATTTCTCTATCCTAATATTAATATAATTTCTATCATTTTTTAAAATTATAACTAAAATACTATAGATATTAAAAATACTTATATAAATAAAAATATTAATAAATATTATTAGAATTATTTCTAGAAAATTATAAGGCTAAATAAGAAATATCTATTCAAATAATAAAAAATAAATAATTCTGTTAATATAACTAATTTAAAAAATAATTAATTTATTATTAATTTTATATAAAATCTAGTTAGAGATAAGTAATCTTTTTTTAATATTTAATTAAATAATATTTTTATCTTTCTTATTATAAAATATCTAAGAGTATATAAATATTATATTAAAGTTTCTACTAATTTTAATTAATTAGATATAATCTATAATTATTATTTATTTATAGATTCTATTATAATATATATAATATATAATAAATTTTAGTTTTCTATATATAAAGACTTCTATATCTTATATAATTCGAATATTATAAAAAAATAAAAATTTTAATAATTTAATAATTAGTATAAAATTAAATAGAATAAAATCTTCTCTATTAATAAATATATTATTAAGATTATCTATTTTTCTTAATTTAAGAATTAATTATCTTTTAATATTCTAATTATTTCTATTTCTTTTTAGAAATTTTATAATATAATATATTTATTATTTAATTTTTTTATTTCTGATTAGTTTATAGATTATCTAAATATCTAGATTTTTTTTATATATATATAAACTTCTATAATATATTTTTTCTTTTTATTAAAATATATTAAAACTTTCTAATTTTATTTTTTATTTTATATTTTTTAATATTAATTAAGTATTCTACTTTTTCTTAAATTTTTTATAAACTTTATTTAACTTAGATTTTTCTAACTCTTTTTTCTTATATAAATATATAACAAATTAAGCTAATAAGTAGATAAAAAAATATATTATTTATTAAATAATTTTAATAATAATAAAATAACTAGATTAGTTAATAATTATTTAATTTTATAATTTTTAATACTTCTTTTATCTCTACTATTTTTTAATTTATCTAATTTTCTTAATTTTAGTTAATATATTTTTAATATATTTTTAATTTCTATACTCTATAATATATAACTAAATATCTATATAATTATAAATATAAATATAAGTATAATTATAATTATACCTATTATAATTTTTATTATAATTATTATTTAATCTCTTTTTATTATTATTTATTATTTTATTATAATTATTATAATTACTAGTATAAATAGTATATTAATTATATTAATTATAACCGCCCTCTTAAATATATTAATATACTTATATATATTAATAGTATAAAAGCCCGTATCTACTAGTTTACTAAGTAGATAAATCTATTTATTAAGTTAATTTATAGTTTTTATTTATTTATCTAGATATTTTCTTTTTCTTTATCTTTAATTCTTTATATTTTAATTTATATATATCTAATCTTTTTATGGTTTTTACTAAAAGTTTATTTATAAATATATTTATTTATTTATTTATTTATTTATTTTATACTTAATAAAATCAATAAGATTACTGATTAGTTTAATTATAATACTATTAATAATAGCTAATACTGCCGCTTATTATTATCTTTAAGTATAATATTAAGTAACTAATATACTACCTGCTTGTTTCTTTAATCTTTCTTAGATCTTTTTTACTTAATTAATTTATTAATTCTTATAATTTATCTATTTGTTCCTATATATATTTATACTGTAGATAGACTCTTGCTCTGATAATTTTTATAAATTATATTTTAATTCTAAAAGAATAAATAAAATTAATATTTATAATTCTTATAAAATAACTAATATTAATATATATAAATATACAATATTTAGTAATATACTAATTAACTACAATAATAATATAATATTATATATATACTAATCTTTTGGACTAATTATTTTTAATATTTTTATAATAAGTAAATTTAACAATATTAATAAATAAAGTCTTAAAAGAATTAGTAATTTTAAATAATATAAATTTAAATAATTAGATATTATAGAATAAATACTTATATAATTTCTTATTTAATATAAAAATAATATTATAATTATTATATAAAATAAGTAAAATTTTAATCTATATAAAGATACTTTTAATTTTAGTATTTTAATAATATTATTCCTAGTATTCATAAGATATATATTATTGATATACTTATTATAAATATTATTATAATTTTTAAAATAATTATTATTACTAGGCTAATTATAGTTATACTCTTTAATTTAAAGTTAATTAAAATAATTAATATATTTAAATTAATTATATATTTATTTATAAGATAATTCCAGTTACTGTTTAGAATATTAAATATGATATTTTTTATTTTATTTATAAATATAGTAAAAATTTTTAATTTATATTATTTAATTAATAATTATAATTATATATATATTTATAGTTATATTAAGTTTTTTAGAATAATCTAAAAATTAAATTCTAGAATTTATATTAATATCAGTTTTTCTAAAACTGATTATTATTCTAAAACTAATAATTATTTAAGATAAATAAAAAATTCTTTATTATAATTTATTAAAAAGCTTATATATTTTATAATTAATATAAAGTATAGAAGTAAAATTACTATTATTAGTATTATTAAAATTATTAATAATTATTTAATTATTAATTTAGATTTAGATTATATTACTAATTTTAATATAATTATTCGCTGTAATTTTTATTATATTTAAAATTATAATTATTAGTATAGTTCTTATTATATTTTTAGAATTCTATGTAAAATTTATTAGATTTCTAATAAATATAAGATTTATAAATTTTTTAAGATCTAAATTTAGAATATTTCTTATATTAGATAATATAAATAAAAACTTTTTAATAATATTATTATTAATTAAATTATTTAAGAAATTTATTAACTATACTATTTTTAACTAAATATATTAATTATATATAAAGATATAGATTCAGGTAATCCTAGATATAAATTAATTATTAAAATAAATTAATTATATAAATAATATAAGTATAATAAATTATTTCTTAAATAAATAAACTAATATATTTATTAATTTATAAATTATTTTTTCTATAAAATAAATTATTTAGTTTTATTATTATTATTATATAAAAACTTAATTTAAAATATTTTTTTTATTTATTAAATTATTTATTATTTAATAGTCTACTAGTTATAAGATACTTTTGTTATTTAGTAAAACTAATAATATATTATATAAAGACTATATTATATATATATACTTATAAGTTTAACTTAATTATAAATTCTTTATAATACTAAATAATATTATAGATATAATTAAAATACTAGTATTTATTATTTAATTTAAGTAATTATTTATTTTATTAGAATAAGTAAAAATATTAGTTAATATAATTTTTAATATATTTTATTATAATCGATTAAGATTCTTAGAAGTATTATTAAATATTCTTATAATATTTATAATATTTATAATATTTATAATATTTATAATATTTATAATATTTATAATATTTATAATATTTATAATATTTATAATATTAATATAATAAAATTAATATAGTTTATATATTAAATATTTAGAATATTTGATAATATACTGGGATACTAGTATAAAAATATTTTTATAATTATTTTAAAATTGCTCATTAACTTAATTTTAATATATTTAGTTAATTTAATAATACTATACTTGTAAATAGTATTAATATCTATTAAAAAATAATAGAAACATAAAAATATTTATAAGTTATAATATCTTTATAAAACTAAGTATATTTTATAAACTCTTAAAAATATTTTTATAGATATTCTTTATAATATCTAAATAATAATTATTTAATATAATTATAAGTTAAAAAAGAAAAGTTATTAAATTTAGAATAAATTTTGAAAATAATATAATATAAAAAAACTAGAGCAGAATATAAATATAAAAATTAAAATAAAAAATAAAATTAATAAATAATATTTATAATATTTGATTAATAAATAGTCTAGGTAGAGTATGTAAGTATTAAATAATATAAAATATATTTAAATTAGTAATACTAATATTATATTACTTTAAAATAATAGGATTAACTGGTTCTAGTTTTAATATAATAAAATTTAAAATTAATATAATTAAATTACTAAATTCTTTGATTAATATAGAATAAGATATAAAAGTAGATATTATTACTTATAATATAAATATAATAAAGCATCTTAATATAATTAAAATTTTAAAATATATATATATTTAGTAGCTGTTCTGATTTAATAAAAGATTTTAGTAATTAATTTAAATTTAATAATTAATTAAAATATAGTTTAGATACATAAAAATAATTAATAAATTTAAAATAAAAAAATTAAGATTTTTATATAATATAAATTTAATATTCTAAAAAATAGAATAAATATAGTATTTTTAAGATTATAAAGTAAATATAATAATAAATAAATATTAAATTTGTTATAAAAAATTCATATTAAAATATTTTTAGAAAAATTAAAAATTAAAAATATAATAATTAAAAACCTAATAAACTAGTTCTAAGAATATTTAAATAATAATCTAGAAATATTAAAATTAACATTAAGAACTAATAATATAGAAGATAATTATTAAATAAAAATATTGAATATCAAATAAATAAGAATAATATAAGATAAATACTTTAAATAATATAAATAAATTTATAAAAAAAATATAAATAATACTAAATTTTAAAATAATATATTAATTTAAAATTATAAGTAATATAGTAGATTAGATAATAGAATAAATAAGTTAAGATTAGAATAAAAATAATAAATTATAATTTAAAAAATTAGATATCTTATAATAAATAAAAGTAGATATAATAAATAGAATTAGAAAAAATAAAAAATATATTAATATAGAAAACTATATCATTAGTTAAATAAAAGAAAAAAAATTAATATCAAAAACCTAATATATAATAAATACAAAAATAAGTAAATATAAAAATCAGGAAAAAATAATATTTAATTAATATAAATTTTAATATAATATTTTATTTTTTAAAAAACCAGGATATACTGTTATATATTATAGTAGTTAATAATAAAGACTAAGAGGAAATCTTTAGAAATAACCAAAATTTAAAGATCTAAGAAGTCTTTTATTAAAGTAGTATAGAGGATAATAGAAGGATAGAGTAGTATAAACCTTAGGTAAGCCAAGGTTTACTATATAGATTTCTATAATAAATAATTAGTTATAGATATCAGTAAAAAAAGATATTTTATTTAATTCTAAATAATATTCTACATAAAGCTTTAAAGAGATCTATCTATATAAATATCTTTATAAAGTATTATTTAGTTTAATTAAATAAACAGTTCTAAGGTTGATTAGAATCTAGAAGAAAATATACTTATAAAAACCATAAAACTTATAGATATTAGTTTTTTCATATACATATTCTTTAAATTAAATAATATATATATATATTATAATAAATTTCAGTTTAATCAAGAATTTTATTATTTTATTTTTCTATTATTTCTTCTTTTATTAATAAAAAAAGAACTTTTTAAATCTTTAAATTTCAATTATTTTTAAGATTATTTTTTAACTTAATCTTTTATTTACTTATTTCTTAATATCATTATTAATTATTATAAGAAATAATAATATATTTTAGTTTTTTAGCATATAAAATATTATATTTAGATTTATTTTAGTGAATTATTATTCTTTACAATTTTTTTATTTATGATATTAAATTTTTATATTAATATTTTTTCTTTTATGTACCTAATTATATAGTTTCCTATATTAATATATTTTTTATTTTTTCTATTTTTATTTTTTAAACCTGTTTCTGCTATTATAAAGTATTTGATTTTCTAATTTTGATTTATTTATTTTATTATCTATTTTATTATACTATTTATGATTTTAAATTAGTATATTATTCTAGAATTCAATATTATTTTTTTTTAAAAAATATTTCCTTTTATTATAATAAATATTTATCTTATATTATTTTTATCTATTTATTATTTATTATATCTATTTATTAATTATATTTTATATTACTAATTTTTAATAATAATCTTAATATTTCTAGATTAGTATCTAAATATTTTTAGAATTAATTTATTAAATTATTAATTATTATATATCTAATTTTTTATTTCCTTAAGAATATCTTAATACTAATTTTAAAAATATTATAAATCTATATTATATAAAAACTCTGGTTTTTTATTAAATTTATTAATTATTCTTATATATCTAAATTATATTTTAATTACTTATTGAATCTAAATTTTTTATAATTATTAGAATCTTTTATTAAACTATAATAATTATTAAAATATATATATTGAAAATCTTAATTATATTAAAATAATTTATTATATTTATAATAATAAATAATAATATTTATTATTATATTTTATTTCATATTATTTAAAAAATTCAGTAATCTTTTTAAGTTTTTAAGTTATATTATAATAGAATTAATTTAATTTTATTATTTCTAAATACTATAATATTAGTATTACTAATCTAAGTATACTGTATATTATTTAATATTTTAATACTTTAATTAAACTATTTACTAGTTAAATATTTTAAATAATATCTAATAATTTTATTTTTTATTTTAATTATGTATTCATATCTCTCTTAGTTTTTCCTATATTATATTATCTACTAGAATTTATCTGAAGATTAGTAACCCCTTTTTCTTATTTATAATTATATTAAATAATTATTATTTAGATATTATACAGAATACTCTTAAGAATTAATAAACTATATTAAATCTTATAGAAATATTATAACATATAAATATTTTATATTTTCTATTATTTTTTAATAGATACTAATATTGATTATAATTTATATAAATATAATATTATTAAACTGACTAACTATCTTAAAGTTAAGTTAATTAAAGATTTTAGAAATATTATGAAAATACCTTTATACTAATATCCAAATATATATTATTAAATATTTAAAATATTTAATATATAGATTATACTAGTTTTATTATATTAATATATCTAATAACAAAAATACTATAAAAATATTTAGTAATATTTTGCAATAATTTTTCTTAGCTGTAATAAACTATATTAAAAATAATAAATACTAATATTTTTATTTTTCTTGATATAATAGACTTCCCTGAATTAAGTAATAAATATTAGTATTTTATTTAATAATAATATATTTTTTAATAGCAATAATAATAATTATTATATTAGAAATTATTCTAAAAATTATACAGATTTATAGAATTTTAATATATATAATTAAAATCTTTATTATATAAAGAATTTTAAATTTAAGAAAATTAGTTACTTTTATCTTAATTTATTATTGGATAAAGTTATAAAATAAATTAGTAGAGAAATATATTATAAAAATAGTAATATGTTTATGAATTATATTTATAATATTATTTAGTGATATAAAAAACTTATAATTAAAATAAATTTATATATATATATATATATATAATATAATTTTTATATAGTATACTACTAGTTCTACTAAAAGAAATATCTTATAATGAATATCTATTAATTAATAAATAGTGTAATAAATTAAAGAAGTATTATAAATTAAAATTTCTATATAAAAATAATAAAATCAAGTACTCCATTTTATAGAATAAATAATATATAAATGAATAAATATATTAATTAACTTATTATACCTGTACCACCTGTATAACTAATTTATTTTAATAATTAATTTCTATTTAGAATTCCCTAGATCTGTATCTTTATGTATAATTAATATATTTAAATAAGATTACTATAATTGATAAATTTCTTAAATAATATAATTAAAAGAAATATAATTAAAAAAGTCTTATCTATATTATCTAATATAAGATATATCTAGATTTAGATCTTAAGAAATCTATAAATCTTATACTTATTAAAAATTTAATAACCAATATAAAAGACTTTAGAGATAAAATAAGAATTATATTAATAATTATAATTTTAGATATCATAAGAATTATAATTAATAATTATATCAGAATTAATAAGGTAACCAGAATCTAAAGTAATAACTAAAAAATATTAATAATTTTAGTATTAATAATAATAGTAGTTTTATTATTCTTATATTTTAGATTAATTATAGAGTATATAAATTTTCTAGTAAACTATAATAAGTAGTTCTTTATTTATTATAAAGACTTATTAGCTCTAGAATAATAATAACAATAAATTTTAAAAAATTAATATTAGTATAAGTTTTAGAATTTATTTTTTAGATTATTCTAAAGAAATCAGTAAGATCATAAATATATATATATATAATTATAGTTATTTATCTAATATTATTAATCAAAAATCCTATTATATCTATAAATATAATAAGAAATATTATATTCAATATTCGAAACAATAACCAGAACAGTTTTATAAATAAATATATAATCAATTTAATATATAAACTATTCTGATTGATCTTAAATTAAAAGGTATAATTATAATTAATTTAATAATAAAAACTACTATAGAAACTGCATCAACACTTATAATAAATATATTAATTTATATATATACTAGGTCCTGGTTACCCTCGGTTAGCGCCTTCAAATTGAAGGACCGAGTGCAACAAAGGCATGCAACGCGCGAAATCTTTCTAAGCACCCCTTAGTAAGCGATTAAGCAAGTAACTAAGCAAGCAAGCAAGCAAGCGAGCGAGCCAGCGAGGCAGCAAGGCCTCTCACCAAGCACCTCCTCCCTGGGAGCTGGCCGACGCGGTAAGTAATAGCAGAATATATAGTCACGTGAGTACTATTTATCAAGACTTAATCTTATCTAATTATTTTTATCTATACTAACCGATCAGAGACTTGATAACTGATTAATTAAAATATAGTTCAGGAGTCTTCTGAGAGACAGGACCTAGTATAAGACTCTATAGTTATATATATTGTAATTATAAATACCAGTAATAATATTATTAAGAATACTAAATTTAAAAATAGTTTTATATAGATTAAAGTTATACTTATGTTATATAATAATTATAATATCTTCTTTATATTAAACAATAATTAATTAAGTATTTCTTCTATAATATTTAATTATCTAAACTTATATTCTTTAAGATTATAAATTTTTTTGAAATTATTTACTAATATCATTAAATCTAATTATTATAAGAATACTAAAAATAGTTATTCTAAAAAGCTATTATATATATAATATTTTACTATTATTATAATTAGTTTAAATATTATTAAATACTATATATTTTTATATATTAGTATTAGTTATTTTATAATAATTATAAATATTAATTTTATTTATTTCCTTAAAATTAAAATATAATTTATAAAAATAATATTAAATTTATCTAGTTTTAGTTCTAAGTATTAAATAAAAAATATATAATATTAAAAATATTTTTTTAAATAATTTTAGAAAAACTACTTAATCTAATTTTATAAATATTCTTTATATATAAATATTAAATAATCATTATTTAAGAATACTAAGATTTTATTTTTTTATATAAATTTATATAAAATCTAATTATATTAATATATTTATTTATATGATATAATTAATTATAATAGTACTATATTTAAAAACTTAATTATATATTATAACTAAATAATAATACAGGAGTATTAATATATATATATTAAGTAATATTCTTTTATTTATTTAAATAATAAATAAAATATCTATTTCTATAATTATTAATTATCTTATTTGAATAAAAATACTTATAAATAATAAATATATTATTAAGTTTAATTGTTCTATTATCTATATTAAAGTACTGTATTCTAAAAGTTTTAATATTAATAATAAGTTTTACTATTACTATATTTCTAAAGTATTAGTATATATTATTAATTTAAATATTCTCTTAAATTAAGTAAAGATTTTCTAAATATTGTTAATAACAAGTTTTCTTTATCTATATATCTATTTATACAGCCTAGTTTTTTATTAATAATTCTAATATTAGTAATATCATGATTAATAGTAATTCTGAAACTATTTACTAATTTAAAAAAATATTTATATTATATAATATATAAGTCTTTGTAGATAAATTAAATATTAGTATAATTAATATTTCTAAAAATTAATAATTATGAATTTTTTTCAAAAAATAAAAAGATTATATATATAAGTCCTGAGTATACTAAGTTCTAAGATATAATTAAAAAGTAATTAATAGTATATTTAATTTATCATATATTATAAAAAAATATTATATACTATAAAATATATTTCATTATTTTATCTAATATTTGTAGTTTAATATAATATAATTAATCTTTATATTGCTAATTAGAAAATTAAACTAGATTATTATTATATTTTTATTATTAATATTTTTTATTAATAATTGATTTCTTATAATTACTAAAATTATTTTATTATAATTATATTTTATAATTAGAAACTATTCTATATTATTATAATAAAATATATTAATTTAGTATTATACATATAATACTAAATAGATCTTAGTTTATAGATATTCTAAAAGTTTTAATATATTTATATTAATAATATAATTATTATTTCTAAAAATTTAGATAAGTATTTTATTTATCTTAATCTAATATTTAATAGAAAAAGTTTAAAATTTAATTATATTAAGACTTTTATTAATTTTTTTATAATATTTTTAGATTAGTATATTAATATATTTAATCTTAATATACCTAAAAATAAATTTTAAGTCATTAAAAATTTTTCTTTTTCTTTAAGTTTAATTAAATTAGATTCTTTTTTTTAATTTTATTAGATAATTATATTATTATATATAACACTACTTCGAAAAGATCTTACTTTTATAGAAAAATATAATATTTTTAGTTGAAAATTATTCTAGTAAGTATTAACATTATATTATTTAATATATTATTTATTAATATTAATAAAAGATATAAGATATTTAAGAACCTATAATATAGACTTATAGACTTAAAAAAGTTTTTTTATTATAATTTTAAATATTAATTTTATATTAATCTTAATATTTACTATAATAACTATAATATTATAGTATATTATATTTTTAATAAAATAAAATATAAAGACTTATCTAAGCTATTTATTTATATATATATATATATAACTAATTTTATTTTTAAATAAAGCTTTAATATCTAGAGAATATAATTATTAGTTTATTAAATTAAAAGTATTATATTTTATATAAATATTTTATAAATTATGATATTTTATATAAATTATATTTTTATTTTTATTCTTTATTCCCTATATAAATTATATGAATATTATTGATTATATCTAAATAGCCTATATTTAATTTTATTCCAATTAAATAATTTAATTTATATTTTATTATTATTAGTATATTTTTCTAATCATTTTAATTTTAAGATATTCTTTTATTATTTTAGAATAAAATTTTAAAAAATATTTCTATTAATACTTACAAAGTATCTGAATATTATATTATATATATTACCAAATTAATAGTTTTTTTTATATAGTAAATTTATAATAGTTATATTTCTAATTTTTAAGTACTAGAAATTATTAATACTTTATAATCTGATCTTTAAGCTGATCTCTTATATTTTATAACAGATAATTTTCTTATATAATTAAAGATACTAATATTAATATATCTAATAATACTATTATAAAAAATAGTATTAGTTTAGTAGAATAATTATATATATACTTATTATATTTTTTATATCTAAAACGTTCTATATTATTTATAATAATTATAATTATTAAGATTGTAAGAAGTATTTTCTAGAATTAAATAGTCTTATTATTTATAAAGTATATAAATTATTCTATAAATATATTTTTTATTATTTTATATATCTTAAGAGTAAAATCTAAATATAGTAACTATATAGTCTTTTGTAACTAATTATTTCTAAATTACTTTATATAATTATTATAAACTTTATTATAATTCTTCTTATTAAAAGAAATAATTAAATACTTATAATTATTAATAAATGAATAGAATATATTATATATTAAATTATAATTTATTATAAAATTAGATAAATAAACAATTATTATTATATATTATTTTTAAAAATATAATTTAAATACTCTAAAGATTTTTATCTCTAATTATCATTTCTACTTTAAGAATAATCTTCTAATTTTCCTTAAAAAAGGATATTTATAAATTTCTTAACTTTTATAAATCATATAGATTTTTAAAGATTTATATATATTTTTTATGTCTTCACTAATCTAGTTTATAATTATATTAAATATTGAATATTTTTTTAATAAATATAAATAGTACAAATTATTAGTAAAATAAAATAAATATTATTTTATTATTTTATTATTTTATTATTTTATTATTTTATTATTTTATTATTTTATTATTTTATTATTTTATTATTTTATTATTTTATTATTT